>NC_045452.1:18543377-18559092 GCF_002776525.5 Piliocolobus tephrosceles
GTAGTGTGTGTATGTGTGTGTGTGTATGTGTGTGTCTGTGTGTGTGTTTGTCTATGTGTGTATGTATGTGTGTGTGGTGTGTGGGTGTGTGTGGTGTGTGTGTATGTGTGTGCCTGTGTATGTGTGTATGTGTGTGTGGTGTGTGTATGTGTGTGTCTGTATACGTGTGTGTGTCTGTGTATTTGTGTGTGTGTCTGCGTATTTGTGTGTGTGTCTGTGTATGTGTATGTATGTGTGTGTGGTGTGGGTATGTATGTGTGTGTGTGGTGTGTGTGTGTGTGTCTGTGTATGTGTGTATGTGTGCATGTGTGTGTGTGAGAGTAAGGTTGTCAAGTCAGCAACCAGTCAGGCTCCTCCTGAGTTGGTCCCCGCCTGTCTTCAACACCACCTGGGTGGCGTGTGTGTCTCACAGCTATTATGCTGCCTGAGCCTGTGTGTGATTAGAGTGGGAAATGGCATTTCTCCAGCTCCTGTTGTCCGCCAGGTGTTTTGTGGTGCTTTCTAATTGTTCCTCCTGGGAGCCTCCTCGCAAGCTGGTGCCGGGCTGCACTTTTGGCCCAGTCTCGGTGTGCTGGCCAGTTCAACTCGGGAACCTTCAGCACTGAGGGCCAGCCCCAGTCTGCGGTGTTTGCACAGGATGGCCAGTCCCTGCCAATCCGGCAGGTTCTCAGAGGCCAGGCTGAGCAGCTGGGGCCTTGCAGCAGGACACAGGGTCACAGCTGGACTCAAGCGGAGCGCCTGCTGGGCCTGAGTGTCCAGGTGTGAGGGAAGGGCTTCCTCCCTCCGGAGGACAGGGATGCAGGTTCCAGCCAGGTAGACCTTCCTGCTTTGTGACTGTCTCCAGAGCAAGGAGAGTTTCACCCACGTTCCCAATATGTGATGGGAGCAGCATAGGGCAAACCCACTCTGCTCACTCAGAGGATCCCCAGGAGCTGCTCTGGGGTGCCTGAAGCCTCACCATCACAGGCTGGAGTGCAGTGGCGCTATCTTGGCTCACTGCAACCTCCGTTCCCCAGGTTCAAGCGATTCTCTTGCCTCAGCCTCCTGAGTAACTGGGACTACAGGCGTGCACCACCACGCCCAGTTTTTGTTTGTTTGTTTGTTTGTTTTTTGTTTTTTTTTTGGTAGAGACGGGGTTTCGCCATGTTGGCCAGGCTGGTCTCAAACTCCTGACCTCAGGTGACGCCTACCTCGGCCTCTCAAAGTGCTAGGATTACGGGCATGAGCCACTGTGCCCGGCCCATCAGTTCTTTTTTACCCATGTCTGACTTTTCCTGTGCCTAGGCTGCCACAGAGGGTAAATGCAAACCAAACACACTTCAGATGGAAAACACCTCACTCTTCTCCCAATTCTCAAATCTCGAATCACTTCCCATAGCACATGGAGGAGAATGCCAGCATCTCCCCTCCCCCCACGACTTGCTCCACCTCTCCTCCCACCCAGCCCTTCCTCCTTCACTGCTGGTGGCCCTCTGGTTCTAGAACATGCCTTGGAACCTTATCCCCCAGATACCCACATGGCTGTGTCTAGGACCTCATTCCAGTCTCTACACAAATGTCACCTCATCAGAGGCCTTCCCCGGCCACGATGTCCGAAGGGATACCCAGCCCTACCCTCACTTCTCTCTCTCTCTATTTGCTTCCCTTGCTTCGAGGCTCTCTTGCTGCTCGACTGTGGATTAGACATTCATTTATTCCTCATTTCTCTCTCTCACGAGAAAGAAAACCTCAGATGTTTCCCCACTGCCACAACAGTGCCTGGCAATAATTGAGCCCTCAGTAAATATCTGTAGAATGAAAGGAAGAATCTTTTCAATGGTGAAAGTAACTCAATACACCTATCGTCCCCCTGGTGGCGGGACCCTAGTGCTTCTGAGAGAAGGGAGATGCTGTTGTGGCCAGATTCCAGGAGGGAAGGGAGAGCATGACCCCCAGTCCTCAGGACAGATGGGGCGTGGCTGCTCCCACCATGGCTCACCGAGGTGCATCTGATACACCGTGTTTGCCACTCCAAAGTTTAATTTAGCTGATGTCTTGGCTGTGAGCAACAGCTGGTAAATTTAGTTGGAGGATTAAGAAACGTATAAGATGCATAGCTCCTTAAAAGGAGCTGGATGTCAGGGGAAAACCAAAGCCGGGTGCATCCTGAAGTTGGCTGTGAAAGGCGGGCAGCCGCCCTCTGATGGAGAAGCTGCAGCAAGTTATCCCGAAGATCTGGCTAAGATCATTGATGAAGGTGGCTACACTAAGTGAGATATTTTCCATGTGGATGAAACAGCCTTCTGTTGGAAGAAGATACCATCTAGGACTTTCATAGCTAGAGAGGTGAAGGCAATGCCAACTTGCAAAGTTTCAAAGGACGGACTGACTCTATTGTTAGGGGCTAATGCAGCTGGTAACTTTAAGTTGAAGCCAGTGCGCGTTTACCATTCTGAAAATTCTAGTGCCCTTAAGAATAACGCTAAATCTACTCTGCCTGTGCTCTATAAATGGAACAATAAAGCCTGGATGCAGTACATCGGTTTGTGGCATGGTTTGCTGATCATTTAAACCCACTGTTGAGACCTATTGTTCAGAAAAAAAAGATTCCCTTGAAAATATTATGGCTTATTGATAATGTACCTGGTTACCCAAGGGTTCCAATGGAGTACAAGGAGATTAATGTTATTTTCATGCCTGCTAGCTCAACTATTCTGCAGCCCATGAATCAAGGAGTAATTTCAACTTTCAAGTCTTATTATTTAAGAAACACATTTCATAAGGGTACAGCTTCCATAAACAGTGATTCCTCTGATGAATCTGGCCAAAATAAATTGAAAACCTTCTGGAAAAGATTCATTGTTCTAAACGCCATTCAACACATATTTGATTCATGGGAGGAGGTCACAATATCAGCATTATCAGGAGTTTGGAAGAAGTTGATTCCAATCCTCATAGATGACTTTGAGGAGTTCAAGACTTCAGTGGAGAAAGGAACTGCAGATGTGGTAGAAATAGCAAGAGAACTAGAATTAGAAGTGGAGCCTGAAGATGCGACTGCATTGCTGCAATCTCATGATCAAACGTGAATGGATGAGAAGTTGCTTTTTTACGGATGATCAAAGAAAGTGGTTTCTTGAGATGAAATCTACTCCTGTGAAGATGCTGTGAATATTGTTGCAATGACAACAAAGGATTTAGAATGTTCCATCAACTTCGTCAATAAAGCAGCAGCAGGGTTTGAGAGGACTGACTCCAATTTTGAAAGAAGTTCTACTGGGGGCAGAATGCTATCAAACAGCATCACATGCTACAGAGAAATCTTTCTTCCAAACTCCTGTTAACGTTGATATTTCATTTGGCTTGGTGATGGCGATGATGATGTCAGTGATCATGGTGATGATGATGATGATGGTGGTGGTGGTGATGATGAGGATGGCAATGGTGGTATTGATTATGGTGATGATAGAGGAGGAGGAAAAAGACCAGGGGCAGAGGAGGGACCAACACAAGAGAAGAATTTAAAGGAGGGGGAAAAAAGGAAAGACCAACTGGAAGCTAGGGTGTGCCAGGCACTTTAGAGTCATCAGCTCATTCAATTCTTCCAATTATGCTGTGAGACATACAGTAGCCATCCCCCATCTGAATTTTATGATTGAGTAAACAGAGGTCAATGTTGTGAGTCATCTGAGGGCTCCCAACATATAATAGTAGAGCCAACACTTGAACATTCAGCTCTGAAGAGTCTTTCTAGTTCCACACCTTCTCATAGCGCCCAGTGCAGTGCTTGATACATAATAGGCGCTCTTAGAATTAATTTCTAAGAGAGTTTGTATCTCAAAATTAGGCTTTGGGAGTTGCTGCAAGGTTTGTGGCCCATTTCTTTGGGAGTCCCCAGAATGTGCTGGTTATTAAGCCGTCATCTCATATAAGCCCCCGATCCACCCTCCCCTGTTCAGCTCCCAGTCTAAGGCTGGGATTCCGCAAACCCATTTCCACACTGCCAGCTCCCTCCTGCTAGGCCCTGGCACTCGTTGGTGCTAGACGGAGCCTGTGAGGCTGGAGGAGAAGAGCCTCGTGCTTTCCTTCCCACTTGCCCATCCCCTGAGCATCCCCTCAGCTTCACTTATTCACCCCAGCACTGGTCCCTCACCCTGGCAGCAGCACTTGGTTACCCACTCCAGGTTTTTCCAGAACCTTCCAAATCAGCCCCATCACACTCCCTCAAGATCTCAGGGTCAGCTGGCCAGTGTCCCCTCCTCAGCTATCCACATCCCAGCTTGTGGAGTCTCTTTTTGGAACTTCCGGGTTCTGTTCACCACCACCTCTCCCCTGTGTTCTGACAGCCCTGGGGGCAAACCTTCTTCCTGAAGTTACTATCTCTAGGCATCTCACTGAAGTCCCCCATTGCCTTTTCAGTCCCCAGAGACCTGTCTAATCAATTCCCTACAGTAAATTCCCTCTGTTAAAGTAACTGGTGTGTGTGCTTTCTGGATTTGACTGGGTCTTGACTGATGCGTGAGGTCAATTTGATTTGGGACAGTAACTATCATTCGGATCTCACTCTTGGGGAGAAGGAGGGACGAGACAGACAGAGAGAGAGAGAGAGAGAGACCATTTTACATCAGAAATAAGGCTAGTCCATGAATAAATAAATGGATTTTACAACTTACTTAGCCGTCTCTTTCCTGTTGGTTTTTGCTTCCTGTTTTTACAGCCCTGACAGCCAAGGCTGTGAGTGCAATGAAGCGAAGTCCTCGGAGTCTGGATTTGACCCCTTTCAGCACTTCCACTCTGGTCTCAAGGACCAGAGAGGGGAACAGCTATCCCTTTAATGTTCTGACTCAACCAGGGCCACAAACTCTTTCCTGGATTTATTCTTGGAATATCAAAGTCAGACTGAAACTGTCAAAGTGCTTCAGTAAACTCTAAGGAAAAACAACTAAGTAAGTGCAAAGAGGGCATGGATGTAAGCAAGTCTTGCTTAGTGCTTGGAACCTGTTTGCAGCCTGTCCTTCAAGAGAATCCACAGAAACATGGCCTTCCTGGGTCCCTCACTGACCAGCTCCTGGGCTGCTTCCCTGAGAACAGTGCCATTTGCCACCTATTCCCAGGGCTGTCTGCTTGGTTTCCTGATCCTATTAGTGCTGAGAATGCTGAGAATGGTCAGTTAACTCATTGATCAATTCATGTATTTATTCATTTAATCACCCTAAGAGATAGGTACTCTTAGCCCCATTTTACAGATGACAAAACTGAGCCACAGAGACTATGTAACTTTACTAAAGTCCCTCAGCTGGTAAGTAGGATGCAGGAATTTGAACTCAATTAATCTGGATCCAGAGCCTTCCTCCAATCAAACCTCTCCATTCGTTCTCATGGACATCCCTCTTCTCAAGGTGGCTCGCTCTGTGGGAGCATGGCCTCACTCTTGTATACTTCCATTGGCCAGAAGCTTATTCCTTCAAAAGGCAGCCTGGATTATTAGAAATTTCTTTATATTGAGCCTGCATTTCCTTTCTAGTTGCTTTTAGCCCCATTTCTGGGATTTCCCCTTCAAGACACAGAATAAATTTACATTTCTTCAAAGTCAACATGGGTGTCTTTCTGAGTTCTCTCCTCTTCTCACATTGCCTATGTTCGTCTGACTCTATCATCTTCTAGTAGTGTGACCTTGGACCGGTCACTTACACACTCTTTACCTTGGTTTTCTTATCTGTAACAAGTGGAATTGATTGAAGACACACCTCGCTGGGTACTTTGTCCAAAAAGCCCCTGGAGCAGTGTTGAGCATACAATATTGTTCTGCAACTTTAACCTGCCCGATCATTCGAATGGGGATGACTGTCAAGCCTTGCTTCGTACATGGTATGGTTGTGTGGAACCGGTCACAGACCTGTGATTCTGCTTTTTTTTTTTTTTTTTTTTTTTTGAGAGGGAGTCTCACTCTGTCGCCAGGCTGGAGTGCAGTGGCACAATCTCAGCTCACTGCAAACTCCGCCTCCCGGGTTCAGGTGATTCTCCTGCCTCAGCCTCCCGAGTAGCTGGGACTACAGGTGCCTGCCACCACATAATTTTTGTATTTTTAGTAGAGACGGGGTTTCACCATGTTGGCCAGGACGGTCTCGATCTCTTAACCTCGTGATACGCCTACCTCGGCCTCCCAAAGTGCTGGGATTACAGGTGTGAGCCACCGCACCTGACTGATTCTGCTTTCTGTCTGTCTATCTCCACCGTCCTCCTCCTCAGACCCTATCAGCCCTGCTCTGAGCTCACCCTCAGCCCAATGACCAGCTTCTAGCCTTGCTCGGCTGCAACTTCTCTTCTCTTTAGCATTCATGGTGTTCTTGGTAAAACACAAAGCTCACCCAGTATCTCCTCTGTTCAGATCCTTCCCACACCTCTCCTGGCCTGCCTGATAAAGTTCTGATTCCACGGCTTGACTTATAAGGTCCTCCTTGGTCTATCCGCTGCTGACCTCCTGGTCTCTCCTCTCCTGTTTCTCCCCTCCTGCTTCATCTTGAGCCAAACGAACCCAGAACCAGCTCCTGGGTCTCTGAGCCTTGCCTGACTTCGTACCGTACCTGCTTTGTGTCTGATTTCCCAGGGCCTAGCACTGTGCCTGGCAGCCATCCGGAGCTTTGTAAACCTTGGCTGGTGTGTGCTTCAAATGGGATGACGCCAAGAAGCGAATGCTCTGTAAACCACTACTGCATCCATGGCAGTTCATGCCATTATTTTTTCCAGGGGTCACAGTCAAAATGACTGTCTGATCCAGAGCAGTGCCCAGATGGCCCCCAGATGTGCCAAGCAGTAACCATATAGGTGATAGGTGTGAGGAGGTTCTGGGCGTGCCATGGGGAGGGGGAGAGGCAGCACAGGTGCTGGGGGCAGTCGTGGAACCAAGTGCTACAGATGCATGTCCACGTTTTAACAACTGGTACTGCTCCAACATTCCCTCTGGAAAACGCTTTCTTCCCCTGGGTCCCGTTTCCTTCCTTTCTCTCTCCAGCTTCCCCAGGCCTTGCCCTGTTGCTCTGCCAGCCACCCCAGCACACCCTCTCAGAAGGCTTTTATTTTGAAGCCTGCACAGGGTCTTCGGTGACCTGTTTTCCCCACAGTTTGCCCACAGGGCTTGGAAAGCCTCCCTTACCACATGGCACTGTGCACACTAATCTGGCCTGGTTCTTTTGGCCTAAAGATCCCTCATCCCCGGGACCTCCATTTTCAGGACATGGAAGACGGAGCCCATGGCATACACCAAACAAACAACACTGAATGGTATGTGAAACGATGGTTCACCACCTGACTCCTTCACCCAGATGGGCTTGTGGATTGGCTTAGCCTGTGAGAGGACAGGTGTAGGATTGACAGCCCTCGACAGATGGGAGCCAGGTGACCTTGCATCGGGGGTCCTCATCCATCAGGTAGGACGAGCATCTCCAAGCGGGAAATCCCCTCTCCAATGTGGCTGCTGCTTCGTGCTTTTCATGGCACCCAGTGGGTTAGCTTGTTGGTTGCCCATGGAGTCCGTGGAAAGTCATCTTTGAATAGGTGACAAAGTTTGAAATGTCTGCAAGGGAAGCAGCAGGAAGTGGTTGAGGTGACCCTTCCATGGCGGAAATCTCTCTACGAGGGCATATCCGTGTGGAGCTTTGGCAGTTCTGAGCCTCCTTTCCCTCCTGTGTGACATGGGAGCTGTTGCCGCCAGCAGCACTGCATGGGCACAGGGAAAGCACCTAGCCAGCCCAAGGTCCCTGCTCCTGGGTTCTCATCAGGTTCCAGAGTCCCAGGCCATGTGATGGAGGTGAAGCTAGGGCACCCTTTGAAATGAGAAGCATGAAACTCAAGTCCCAGCCCATCGCCGTGACCTCCAGCAATTCATTCCCTCCAAGCTGCAGTTTCCTCATCTGTGGGAGGAATACTGTAAAGAAAAGAAAAAAATATACATATTGCAAACTTTCAAAAGTGAAATTCCTATTCTGGTGCTTTCCTAGGGGAGAGGGGAGCAGGTGACTTCCAAGTTCAGGAAAACACCTTGTTTCATTTTGGTGTTGTTTTTGCTGAAAAGGAGAGGCCTCCTGGGAAAAGCCTGGATAAAAGAGAGTTGCACATACAGAAAGCAATCAACTACTTTGTGGAAAAAGTTACAGGCATTGGTCTCTCCTCCCTCCTGAGCCCTTGCTGACATAGAGGAAAACAAACAAACAACAACAAACAAAATATATATATATGTATGTATATGTATTTATATAAAGGATAGTCAGTCTGTCAAGGACAAAGAGAAGAGAAAGAGCATCAGTGGATGTGAGATGGTAACATACTGTGGAAAGCGGGATTTGCTTCGAGAAAAGGTAATATATTCAGAAGGGCAGAAAACCTACACCATGGTCGGGCGCGGTGGCTCATGCCTGTAATCCCAGCACTCTGGGAGGCCGAGGCAGGTGGATCACCTGAGGTCAGGAGTTGGAGACCAGTCTGACTAACATGGAGAAACCCCGTTTCTAATACAAAATTAGCTGGGTTTGGTGGCAGGTGCCTGTAATTCCAGCTACCCGGTGTGTGTGTGGGGGGGTGGTTGCTGAGGCAGGAGAATCGCTTGAATCTGGGAGGTGGAGGTTGCAGTGAGCCGAGATCGCGCCATTGCACTTTAGCCTGGGCAACAGGAGTGAAACTCCATTAAAAAAAAAAAAAAAAAAGGAAGGAAGGAAGAAAGAAAGAAAGAGAAAGAAAGAGAGAGAAAGAGAACCTACACCACGCAGAGGGAAGTGCCAGTGAGAAGAAAACCAATGAGCTCAGACCATCCCCTATAGGGTCCCTAAGGTGAGGGGAGCAGGTGGAGAGGACAACGGGGGTGCAGTGAGAGCCAGCAGCCCGGGACTTATCCTTGAGCCTTTTGCGAGAGGTGGATTCTCTGAGGGTGGCAGAGAGGAGATTCTCAGGACACCACGGCCACCAACATAGCGGAGGGCTATGAGTGTCCTACAGAGGGGCATGTGCAGAGCCCCTCATCCCCTGGTCACCCATACACCTTCTGCCCTTCCGTTAGAGTCTGTAGATGGGGTTTTGGGGGCATAAGGGGCAGGTCTGTGCCCTACATGGGACAATGCAGAGCTCTGGGAGGCACAGGATTCAGATGGGACTGAGTGGGGGCAGAGAAACAAGGGGAGATAAGACCCTTTCCCTCCCTCGTCATAGAAGGAGAATTTTGGAAAGACCTGGGAGGGGTGTTGGAGAAAGTCTAGATCCTGCTGTTAAGTGGAAGGGGAAGTGGTCTCAGCGTCAAACTTCACCCTGAGGCTGAAGCCCGTTCTAAGATTGGTGTGAAGTCCATTCTAATATTCTAAAAATCACCGCATGATCTTCCTTACCCCCCACCCCCAGGGCTCCAGGGCACCACCATAACAATCCCAATTGCATCATCTTAAGCACCTACTGTGTGCCAGGCAGATGTTCTATTTTGAACCCTTGTGACACTTTTCTAGTGGGTGGTGTGTGGAGTCTTTAAGGAGAATTAGGAATTGGTTAAGCAGAGATATTGGGGTGGGGGTTGGAGGCACTGGAACATGCAAAGTCCTGGGCACAACAGAGCTTGTGGGGGCGGGGGGGGGGGGGGAAGGCACCTGCCACAGCATTTCAGCTGGGAGAGGAGAAAAATGAGGCTGGAGTCAAGCTGGAGCCTGGCAGAATGAGAGCAATATGGACTTGTTTTCTTAGCCACTGTAAGGCCTGGAGGGATGGGATGTGTGGGGTTAGTCATTCAGGAAAGGCCTCCCAGAAGCTGGCATGGATGACAAACCACAGGACGGATGCAGGACAAGACCAGGTAGGCCCCTGTTGAAAGTATTCAGCAGGAGAGGAGGGAAGTCTGAATTGAATCCCAGGCTGTAGGGATGGAGGAGGAGGGGCAGTAAGGAAGTGAAATACATTCCTGACAGATTGACTGTGGCAGGCCAAGGAGACAGGAAGGCCAAGGTGACGCCAAGTTTCTGTCTTAAGTAAATGGTGGAGACAGAGCTCAGGAGAAGGGGCTGCTGTGGAGGGAAAGGAACCACCAGCTTGCAGGGGCTCGGGGGACAGCTAGGGAGAGGTGGGGGTCCAGGAGGCAGTTGGGACACACGGCCTGGTGCCCAGGCAGCAACCGCAGAGTCCTCCGTGTGCAGACGGTAACAGAGCGCTCGGGAGTAAGGAAACCCCCACTCAGAGTGCATGTAGGGGAGAAGGTGGCTGAGGTTGGAGAGGCACCTGGGAAGAGCCCCGGTCACAGAGGAGAAGGTGCGGGAGCGAGTGGCGCAGGGGCTGGGGGAGCCGAGGCAGCATTGAGGGTGGTAGGTAATAGCAGAGGCCCGGCCAGGTGCAGTGGCCCATGCCTATAATCCCAGGACTTTGGGAGGCCAAGGCGGGTGGATCATCTGAGGTCAGAAGTTCAAGACCAGCCGGGCCAACATGGTGAAACCCCGTCTCTACTAAAAATACAAAAATTAGCTGGGCGTGGTGGTGTGTGCCTGTAATATCATCGACTCAGGAGGCTGAGGCAGGAGAATCACTTGAATCCGGGAGGCGGAGATTACAGTAAGCCGAGATCGCGCTACTGCCCTCCAGTCTGGGAGACAAAGTGAGACTCTGTCTCAAAAAAAAAAAAAAAAAAAAAAAAATAGCAGAGGCCAGAGCTGCAGAAGAACGCCAGGTGAGGGCTGGAGACAGGAGTACACTGTCCCCAGTGTACTGTGGCTAGGAGGTCACAGCTGGGAGCAGGTGGCCGAAAGGCCAGGAGCTGAAAGGACAGTTACAGAAATGCCAGGACTGTGTGTTCCAAAGCTCTCTGGTTCCTGGCAGTGCAATTCCGACAGAGTGGGGCACCCTGGACAGTTGTCGCCACACTGTGGGCACGAGCGAGGGAAAGCTCTCCCCTTAACGTAGAGGGCAGAACTCATGAGCAGCGAGAGATGCGTTTATTTCAATCACCTGGGTCCTGGCCTCAACTGGCAAGAGGGGAATGTCTGAGACCAGAAGCCCAGTCCTACTGTGTGTCTACCCACTTGCTTTGTCTCCTTCTTCACTCTCGGCCTCCATCTTCCCCTCTTTTTCTCCCTCCCTTTCTCCCACAAACGCTTATTGGTCCTGTTTTGGACACTGGTGATTCATAGATGAATGTGACAAGGTTTTTGCCCCCAAACGTGCCCATGGTATGGAACCTTTAACAGGAAGAGGTGAGAAGTGAAGTTGCTGACAGAGGCTGGAATTAAAGTGACAGCTCTGGCTGGGGAGGGTGCTGCCCCCAGCCTTCCAGGGAAGCCTTTGACCAGTTTTGAATCTTAGGTGATGCAAAGAATCAAATGGATGAAGAAAAGCCATAAAATCACAGAGATGGGAGGAAGATGGGGAGAATGCATCAGGAGAGGTCAAGTTGATGTACCGGACAATGAGCAGGCAGAGGAAGGGGGAAGGCATGTCCTGGAGCCTAGGCTGGAGGGAGGGTATGGGAGGGCGAGGGGCTTCAGAGTGCCACAGCGGAGGGGAGGGAGGAGAGGGCTTGTGGAAAGGGGGAGGTTGCCGTTCCTTTGTAGTTAATATTTGGAGGCAAGACTGATTTTTGAATATAGCCTCATGCAGATGCTGGTCAGCTGGAGCCACAGCTTTTCTGCTGGCTGTAGATTTTTCCCCTTTTGATGCCTTTAGGAAAATCAACTTCCAACATGTCTGTGCTGGATAAACCGCAGCCAGAGAAGCCCTCCTTTCCTGGGGCAGTTTCAAAGGCAGTGACATCGTAGCAGCAGCAGGAACCACAGGTGGACCCTCAGGGAGGGAGCGACCCTTGGGCAGCTGCTCTGCCTCACCCCTCACCCAGGATTCACCTTCCTGAGCTCTTGTTATGTCTGTGAACTGTCGCAAGGGAGTCTCTTTGCTGTTAACTCTGGTGCAGGGTCCACACTGACCTGCTTGTTTTATAAATAAAGTTTTATTGGAAGATTGTCATGCACATTCAACTATTTGTTGTGTATGGCTGCTTTTGTGCTGTGACAGCAGAATTCAGCAGTTGTGATGGAGACCAACTCCCTGCAAAGCCTAAAAATATTTACTATCTGATGCTTTATAGAAAATATTTGTCAGCTAGGTGCAGTAGCTCACACCAGTAATTCCAGCACTTTAGGAGGCTGAAGTGGGTGGATCACTTGAGGCCAGGAGTTCAAGACCAGCCTGGCCAACATGGTGAAACCCCATCTCTACTAAAAATACAAAAATTAGCGGGGCGTGGTGGCAGGTGTCTGATATCCCAGCTACTCAGGAAGCTGAGGTATGAGAATGGCTTGAACCCCGGAGGCAGAGGTTGCAGTGAGCTGAGATTGCACCACTGCACTCCAGCCTAGGTGACAGAGTGAGACTCCATCTTAAAAAAAAAAAAAAAAAGCAAAGGAAGAAAATGAAAAGAAAGCATTTGCCAATCCCTGCTCCAGTGTATTAGGGTACAGGTTCAGCTGCTGTAACAAGCATCAAAAAATCAGCTGCTAAAACACAATAGCAATTTCTTTCTCCCTGAAAAATCTGAACAGAAGCAGGGTCAGAGATCTAAGCTGTTTTGTTGCTTACCTGTTCTCCATAGTCGGCCTCTCCAGCCAGCTGGAAGGGGAGATGGGAAAGGAAAGATACACCTTCTCTCTTTCAGGGCCTGACCTGATGGCATGTCCATGGCCTCCCCTCCCATTCCATTGACCAGCAACTGGTCACATGGCCACAGGTAGCTGCAAGGTAGGCTGGGAAATGTTCTTTTTAGCTGGGTGGCCACGAGTCCAGCCACAACTCAGGAACTTTTATCACTACAGGAGAAAGGACAGAGTGGATCGTAGGGGATATTAGCAGTCTGCTATACCTTATCGAGAAGAACAAAGACAGAGTGCAGAGGGGAAGGATTTGGCATTCCCTGAAGGGTACTGGAAGAAAATCTATAACATGCTCAAATGAAGTAGGTGTCAATAACAGATACAAAATACCTCCTTCTTCCACTTCCTCCCTCAAATATTTATTAAGCCCTCATTTATATTAGGCTCTATTTGGATGCATTTTGCAGATAAATAACCTGAGGTTCTGGGTGCTTGAGGGAGTCGTCTGAGAGTTCATAGCCAGAGAGTGAGAGCTCTTTCTGCCTTATTGCCGTTTCCCTTGGGACACTCTGGAGCTGGGAGCTGGGTCTTAATACCTGTTAGGCTGGCTAGGTTTGGCGACATGGCAAGCACACGAGTAATTTTTAAAGTGAGAATTCTAGAAAGCAGACTGCTTGAATAGATTTTGTTAGACTGAAAAGGCAAAAGGAGACACCGAGGTAACCAGAGATAGAAACTGCAGGGAGCAGCCATCACCCCTGCGGCTGCAGGAATGGAAGGAAGAAAGCAGGGTTACCCCAGCTTGGAAGCTTGGGGACGTAGAGCTGCGGGGAGGAGCTGGGACTCAGAACTGCAGACCTCTGAGGAAGAGGTGGGGTGAGACTGGCTCTGGGAATGTGAAAAAAACTAGAAACTAGAATCAACTGCTGCTGGCCAACATGGCTTCCAGGGCAGGGCAGTTGGGTCCCGGCTGCAAATAGAAAGAAGCAAGCTCCTCTTCCTCTCCCATCCTTCCGGTCTCCCTCCAGCGCCCCCTCCTGGCCGAGAGCAGCGGAAATCAGCCGGCAAAGCAGAAGAAACAGGGTTTAGAGTCCCGACTCCGGCACCACAAAACAGAGGGTAGAAAAAAGGTTTGGAGCTGGGAGAAAATCATTTAATAACCAGCCCAGAGGCTATGACTCATTTAGACCCCCAGGCTGTGCAGACTTGGAGCCACTGCCTCTGAGCCAGCACACACCGGGTACCTTGGAGCCTCTGTCTCCTGATACATGGGTTGGTGGGAATGCAAAATGGGTCAACCACTTTTTGTTTGTTTTTTTGTTTGTTTGTTTTTAGACTGAGTCTCCCTCTGTCGCCCAGGCTGGAGTGCAGTGATGTGATCACAGCTCACTGAAATCTCTCCTGGGTTCAAGGGATTCTCCTGCCTCAGCCTCCCGAGTAATCGGGATTACAGGTGCCCACCACCACGCGAGGCCAATTTTTGTATTTTTAGTAGAGATGGGGTTTCACCATGTTGGCCAGGCTGGTCTCGAACTCGTGACCTCAGGTGATTCACCCACCTCGGCCTCCCAAAGTGCTGGGATTACAGGCGTAAGCCACCGCACCAGACCTGGAAAACAATTTTCCTAAAAGTTAAATATGCATCTACCATATGACCCAGCATCTCTCTCTTAGATATTTACCCAAGATAAATGAAAGCATACGCTCACTCAAACATTTATGCTTGATGTTTATAGACCCTTTGTTTTAACAGCCCCAAACTGGAAAAACAAAACCCTAATGTTTATGAACTTGTGTATGGAAAACAACTTATGTTATATCCATACAATAAAATACCAGTTGACAATAAAAAGAATGAATACCGATGTACATATAAACATTGATGAATTTCAACAGCGTTATACCATGTGGAAAAAAAAAAAAAAAAAAAAAAAACAGGCACAAAAGATCACATACTCTGTGGTTTTGTCCGAAATTTCAGAAACGGCAAAATAGTGTGATAGAAAGTGGATCAGTTATTGCCAGGGCCTGGGGGTAGGGGAAAGAGATTGGCTGCAAAGTGTCCTGAGAGATCTTTTGAGATAAAGGAAATGTCCTATATAATGATTATGGTGCTGGTTACACAATTGTCAAAACCCATGGAATTGTATGCTTTCAGTTGGTAAGTTTTATGGTGTGTAAATTGCACCTTGATAAAGCTGATTGTTAAAAATTGAAGTAGAATGCTGTTAGAAGTGGTGCTTCCCCTCCTTGCTTCTAATACCACCCTCTTGCAAGCCCATATCCAAGTAGTGGACCAAGGCATCTTATAAAAACATCAATTCAATCATATCACTCCTTGTTTAAAACACTTGAATGGTTTCTCTTTCCTCTATGAATGATATCCTGAGAATCACCATGACCTGCAAGCCTATCTGTCCTGCTCACTGACCCCGACATTTGTAGGGCCTGGAGCAATGGGACAGAGGCCCATGCACCACAATTCTAAATATGTACAGTTATGAATTAAGCCAATCAACTGCTAAAAAGCAAGTTCTATCCTACTTTGATAAAAGTACCTTCATGACAAACTGGAAGGCCAGGTTCAAATGTAGAGTTTGAACTCGTTGGAGTTCTGTCCCAGAATGTAAGGTTAATGAAAGGCAGACCCTAGACTACAGCCTACTTTCATTGCCTTTCCACCCCTGGATCCATGTGAAACCTCCAGTCTACCTGCCAGGCCGCTGTAGACAGTTGTGTTTGCAACCTCTAGGGACCAAAGATAGTACTGGAGATGGAATCAGAGAAACTGGATGTGAAACATGTATCTCCTGGTTTCCCCAAATTGTACTTGATTCTGTATGTGTGTGTACATGCGTGAACATGGGTGTGCATGCATGTATGTGCATTTCTATGTGCCTGTGTGTACATACATATGTGTGCATGTGTACATGTATATGTGTATATGTATGTGTCTCTGTGTCCATGCCTATGTGTGCATGTGTATATGTACATGTGTATGTGTATATGTGCATGCATGTGCATGTGTAGATGTGCATGTGTGTTATGTGTGTATGTGCCTGTGTGTGCATGCATGTATGTGTATACATGTGCATGCATGTGTATGTGTGCCTTGTGCATGCATGTGTGTATGTGTA
>NC_045452.1:18559102-18578136 GCF_002776525.5 Piliocolobus tephrosceles
GTGTGCATGCATATGTGTGTATGTGTATATGTGCATGTGTGTTATGTGTATATGTGCCTGTGTGTGCATGCATGTGTGTGTATACATGTGTGCATGTGTATGTGTGCCTGTGTTGTGCATGCATATGTGTGCATGTGTATATGTGCCTGTGTTGTGCATGTGTGTTTATTTGTGTACCTCAACAGCAGTGTGAGCTTCCTGAGGGCAGCAGTTGTGCTGGATTCATCTCAATATCCTTTCTACCTGGTGCAGAGTGGATGCTAGATGAATGCTTGTGGAGTGAATAAATGAATGAATGAGGGCCAGTACAGCACAGTTATTAAGTGTGGGTCTTGAAATCAGCCTGATTTGAGGTCCAAATATTACTCTGCCGGTCATTAAGCAAGCCGCTTTGGTTTATTCTCCTAATCCTGTAAAGCCTGGGTTTCCTTATCTCCCGACGGGGATAAGAATTCCACTATTTTATGGGGGTTGGTGTGAGGATTAAGTAACAACAATCAGAGCCAACATAGACCAAGCCAGGCTGTGGGCCAGGCACTGTACTAAGGGCTTTGCAAATGCTAGCTCACGTTCTCCTCCTGGCAATTTCACGGTATAGGGGTGATTACACAGTCAACTCTCAGAGTGACTTGGCTGTTACCGTATTTATGATGGTGGAGAGGAGTTGGCAGCTTCCCCTGAGTGTAGCTCAGATTCTGGCTGTTAGGGCTGTCTGGAGAGGTTGTCTGAGCCAGCAGTTTGCACGCTCTGCCTGGCCAGCTACAACTTGACCCTCGGCTTGGCCGGGTCCTTCTAGTGCGGCTTATGACATTCAACCTCTAGGTGGCGCTGCAGAACGGGGACTCGGCTGTTGATCGCGGCGCCCCCCGGCGGTCTGTTCCCGTCAACATTTAGATTAAACGCAAGGGAAGTGCGCGTCCCGGTGACCCCGAGTGGAGAGAGCGGATGACAGATGCGGGAAAAAGTTAGAATTTAACGTTAGTTGTATGACAGAGAGGACCAAGCTGTGCAGCAGAGGGAGACAGAAAAGGGAGGGACCAAGTCACACCAAGGAATGATCGTCAGTAATAACATTAACGTCTAGAATTTATTGACCACCTGTTATGCGCCGGGCACTGCCCTAAACATTTGGTGTTCATTCCCTTATTTAACACGCCTCTAGTAAGTACGTGTCTCAAGAACAGTGGCTGTGTTTCATTGAGGGCCTAGCACACAGTAGGTGTCTGGCACATAGTAGGTTCTCAACACATTTGGAAATGAATGAATACAAGAATCCTGCAATTTTTCTCTCCAAGTAATAATAATGTAGAGGCAAATATCATCTCCATTTAGAAACATGAACGATGATCGGAAAGTTTGCACAGCTAATGCATGACAGAGTCAGGGCACGTGAGGTTTAGACCCAGCTCTGCTGTGTGCGGGGGCTTCCCAGAGAAGAGAAGGCCCTCTGCCTTCAGGGAGTTTGCTGTCTAATTGGCCACATCTACACCCTCCCTGTCATCAAAAACTGCCCGGATGGCCTGCCAGGGATGGCTATTTATGGCTCAGGGAGGAGGTCCAGTGAAACTCCCCTCATAAATTATAAAGGGAGACACATGTGGGTCAAGATTGGGGAATCCAGTGCGTGAGGGATCCCCAGGAATCTTCTACAGTCCAATCAGGGATTTTCCTTCTCTTACCCTGGAGAGCGCCTGATGTAGGCAGCGGGAATTTGCTGAGGACTCATAATGAGCTCTCAGGGGTAGCTCCTGGTCCTGTAGAAGAGGCTCACCTCCTCCGTATCATGGAGTTCTCAGCCCCTGCCGCTGGCTACTCAAAGGTGGGTTTCCTCATCTCCAAACTGGGGGTGATGGCTTATCTTGTATACCCCAACACCTGCATGAGGAAGGATTGAAAAGTGTTGTACACTTTTGTGATTCGCACATCCATTCCCCATTCAGACTCTGGCGATCCCCCCAGGCATGGTCTAGGTGTCTTAGACTTTTTCCTGGAGACGTGATTATGAATGGGCGTTAGTAAGTGGTGTTATGCAGAGATGCCCTTCTCTGAGTGGCCTCTGGTATTTGTTTTTTGGTTTTCGAGAATATATATTTTTTAGTATTCCATGGTCTTTATCATTGCCAGGCTGTCACTGAACTGTCACTTGCGTTTGGCTGCCCCTGGTCATTTTCTTCCTTCTCCTAACTCACTGCTTCAAGTTCTCGGTTTGGCAGAAAGAGAGGACCAGGCTCCTTTTATATTTCTTCTGTGAATAAAATATACCAGTGTCAATGCATAGACTTTGAGCTATCAATTCTGACCATTCAGTGACCTTTTTTTTGGGTTTATTCACAGGCTGTGGGATGTGGAGATTATAAAAAATCAGGTCTCCATAAGTGAGAGGTCACTTCAGGCATTTCTTTGCATTTACCCAAAAAAGATTCCGTCAATACTTGCTTAATGGAACGTGTGAAGAGCTTGGCTCCTCTTCCAGGCCATCCCTCTGCCTCATTCTCCCCCTGCAGCAGCAGCAACAAGAGCCCAGTTCTGGAGTGGGAGTAGAAGGTACAGGCATTGCTGCAGCGGCAGGACGGGAGCCCATTGCTGACCGAGTGCCTGGGCTCAAATTACACTGTATCAGAGCTTGGGCATAAAATTAGCAGCAGTGTTCTGTGTATGAGGAGACAGAGGAACACCCGTATTCAGCAGAACCGTGGGAAGGGACAGAAGAAAAGGAGAGAAAGATGGGAGGAGGGCAAGAGCTGACCCATCACGGGCTCTTCCCTGGACACCTTTGTCCCCCAGGTGCAGAGGAGGCTTCCCAGTGGCTGAGTCAGGGCCACAGGAGGTTTCTTGGGGGTGGCGAGGGCCGGGGTTAGGAAGACAAGCCATGAAAAAACCTGGGAAGGTAAACTTGAGGGCTTGACTCACCTGAAACACACACACACACACACACACACACACACACTGAAAATGATAAAAAAAAAAAAGGAATAAGAAATTTCCATGTGTCTAGGCACTTTTATACATTTTTCTATTAATTCCTACTACAACTGAATTAGACAAGACTATTTTACAGATTGGTGAAGAAGAAAGTTTCAAAAAGGACGTGTTATCTTGCCTGAGTTCGCCTATTATAAATGTACTTGTGTTTATGCTCATTTGGCACCGACTGTGATCCAAACATTTAAGCATGTTCTCTCATAGTCACAACGCCACCACTATACACATTATATGCTCTTTTATAGACACAACAGAAATGCACTTACACTTGCTTATGCAAGCTGTATGTGTTTATACACAAATATGTGTTTCCAACTATAGGCATATACTACACACACTGTTTACATAATCGCCTGCAAATTCTGTATCATGCTTGCTTGCTAAAATTGTTTTGCCATTTCCTGTCCTTCCTGACCAACTGTAGGCCAACGTCCTCCTCTTCCCTCAGTTATGGCCGTGTGCTTGCACCTCTTGGTACTTACAGACATCTGCACTAATAACGCTGTTCTGTTATTTCTGTGTTTCATTGTTTCATCCTCTAGCCTGGGAGCCCTGAGACACCAGCAACTCATCAGACTTACTGTTTGTATTATTTCTAGTTCTTCGGGTGTGAATTCTTCATGATGTGGAGGCTCTGAGCTGTCTTTTGCAGCTCATGATTTGCAGTTTTGGTCTGTGAGTTGACAGAGTAGACCCTGTGGAGTCACTGACTCCACACTGTTTTTATATAATGCCTCAGTTTAGGATTTCTGCCCCACATGGATAGCTTATATCTGGGCCTTACACCAGTGCAGAGGGCAGGCTTGAGGTTGATCTGGTACACACGTCCCTTGTTCCACCCATGGCCTGCGAGAGGACCTCAACTCCTGCTTTGACTCCAAGCTGATGGCTGAGAAACTCTGTTCCCATAATTGGTTCTGACACTCACTTTACACTGAGAGCTCAGATTTGACTTTCTGCCAACAGCAGGAGCTGTGGCCTATACCTAGTCCCAGATTTGGCATTAAAATCTCAGCCCAACAAGCATATCCAGTCTTGGTTTTCCCATGGGCTCTGGGCCACGTTCCCCTCTCCCTGGTACAGATTCCTGACCCCTCTCTTTGATCCTACCTGAAAATTATGCTTTCTTGTTTTTTAGCTGAGACTTGAATGTGTGAAGTAGTTTAAAATGCCTTTCTGCTCTGCATCTATGAATACGAGTGCGTGAGCGTGTGTGGCTGATGGGGAGTTACTGGGTGTGGCTGTGCCAATGACTCCTGTGGACGTCTTCTCAGAGAGGTCCCTTCAGAATCAAATAGCCACACCTGTTAGGAGCCGCAGTCACTGACCAGCAGAGTTTCATTCATTCACTGAATATTGGTTGAGCGCTTGCAATGTGCCAGGCACGCTGCTAGCTAGGGATGCAGTCATTAAACACACAGATACACAAACGACTATGAGATGATAATAGTTATAAGTTCTCTGCAGTAGACGTGCAGGGACCTGTGAGAGAATGTAGTAGGGAGGCCTTAATTTAGGGTAAGCAGTCAGGGAAGCTCTCGCTAAAGACGTAACTTCTAAGCCGAGATGCAAAGGAGGCAGTGAAGAGCTCGTTCCAGCAGAGGGAACACCATGCACGAAGGCCTTGGGGCGGATGTCTTAGAACATTCTAGAAATGGAAAGGAGGCCAGTGAGAAAAAAGGAGCTCAGGAGTGGAGGTTGGGGAAGTCTGCAGGGCCTCAAGGGCATAGGAGGCAGGCAGGGCAAGGACTCTGGACTTTCTCCTGAGTACAGGGTGATGAGGCAGGAGAGTTTAAGCAGGGAGGGTGAAACTCACTCTGATTATCAGCCCTGTGAAAGAGGATTGGCTGGACATGGAGATCTAAGGATGAGGAAAGGATATCCCAGAGTGCCAGGGAGCACAAACCAAACTTCACACTCTAGGACGATAGAGGCCGGAGGAGCCGGGAGGGCTTCCTGGAGGGGGTGGCATTTACTCTGGGCCTAAGGGATCACAGAAAAATGGAGACCAGCATTCCAGGCCTGGGGAAGAGTTTGGGCAAACGCTTGGCCGTAAGAGAACAAGGGTTGGGTTTGATGGGCCAGAGGATGAGAATTGACTCCCCAAGGTCACAAGACCCCCTGATGGCTGGGACCCGATCTCTGATGGAGCAAGGCTTCTGATACCCAACTGAGGCTTGGTGCCAAGGACTGGCATCAAGGAAGTGGATTCCTGCAAACCTGGCACCCGAGGGTCCACTTCCTTAATTTCTGTGCAGCTGGGAGGTGAGGTAAGAGGAAGTGTGGGTCACAGGCTAGGCCCAGAAAGCCTGGAGGAGGAGCCTCTGCCAGAGTGGAGAGAAGCAGGCCTGAGCCTCCCCAACGGCACCTCCTGGGGACTCCCAGGACCGCAGGCTGAGACGAGACGCAGGGTGGCTGGAGGAAGTGAGAGGTGAACTCAGCCTGGGACTGGCTGGGCGAGACTCTCCACCTGCTCCCTGGGACCATCGCCCACCATGGCCGTGGCCCAGCAGCTGCGGGCCGAGAGGTGAGTGCCGGGGTGTGGCCGCCCCGGGCCTTCTCACTGCTCCTGATAGGCCTTGGGGAAAAAGGCCAGTCCTTCTGCAGTCCCTGATCAACATGAGAGGCTGGGGTTGAGTCAGAACCCAAATACTCAGAAATGCAGCCTCTCAGAACTGCTTTAAGGAAACTTTGAGCTGTGGCTCACCACGCTCAGACACAAATGAGAACACTGAGGCTCCAGGAGTGGGAGTGACTTGCCCACGGTCACACAATGAGTGACTGGCCGTGTCTGGAGAGAAATGCAGGTGTCCTGGGTCCCAGACTGGGGCCCTTTGCCTCGCATGGGGATCAGCAATGACTTTCCATCTTTTGTGCAAACAGAATTCACAGAATCTGGCTTGTTCTTCCTCTAATCAGGGCTTGCCTCAAATGTCACCTCCTCTGAGAAGCCTTCCTGACGGCCTTTACCTCATTGCTGTCTGACCCTTTGCCCTATTTCCCTTTTCTGCCTAGTTCTTATATTACTAGAATAATATTACATGCTCATTTATTATTTTTTTCTTTATCATTGGCTCCCCCATGAGAAGCAAGCTCCATGAGACATTTTGTCTGTTTTGATCACTGCCATATCCCTAGAAGGTAGCTCGTCCCTGTTGAGCACCAGGACCAAAGGCTCAATAAATGTTGCTAAATTAATGAATAAATGAATGAATGGATGGATCTTTGAGGTGAAAAATGTCTTAGATTCTTCTAGTCCAACCTTGCCATTGTACAATTTAGAAATCTGAGGCCCAGGGAGGATAAGAGACTTACTCAGGGTCACAGAGAGTGACTGGCAAGGCTAGGGCTTGGAGCACAGCCTCACCAGTGTCTAGCCTCATCGCTTGGGAAGCGTTTTCAGAATTTTTCCTTAGTAGCTAGGCCTGCGCTCTGAGCTACAGGGTCCCTGAGGACACAGAGCCTGGCCCCTGCACCCCCTGGACTGGAACAGCAGGTGACCCCTGTTACCTAGGTGGAGGCCACTCGGGGTCACCACAGACAGGCCAGGCTGGTGTGGGCCTACGCGGGGAACAGAAGGCCCACGGTGGGGCCAGGGGCTGGAAGTAGAACCTGAGGGGTGTGTGGGGGCAAGGGCAGCAGAAGGAAATGCTTAGAGGGGAGCCCACGTGGCCTTCCTGAGCCTCAGAGCAGGGTGCAGGAGCTGGGTAAGGCTGTCCGACCTCAATTCCTCCCCACACATGCTCCTGGCGGACCCAGCCGCACGCAAACTCGAACCTTCCGGAAACAGCAGCTGTTTGAGGCTTGGGCACTTCCTGCTTTCCGGGATACAGGGTTTAGGGGATGACGTTGAGAGCTGGCCAGCAGGACTGTGTGCTCCCTCCCCCGCTCCCTGTTCCCTTTCAGCTGCCTTCGCCCTCAGACGGAGAGGGACTGCTTTTCATGAGGCCTTGAGCCAGGTACTGGGGGCACGGGTCTTCCTGTACCTCGAAGGCATTATCTGAAAGTGAGCCTGGATTGTTCTGCTTGAGGTCAAAGCAGAGAGTACAAGGAGAGGGCACAGGTTCGCGCAGCAGCACTTTCTAGAACCCCAAGGCGAGACATCCAAAGATGGGGAGGGCTGCCTCAGGGGTGGCAAGTTCGGTTCCAACAGACATGCTTTGAGCACCTACTGTGTGCCAGGTGCCAGAAAACCTGCCCTGGCTGCCCTTGAAGGATTCTTCCAACCTCAGCCTCCCCCGGGTCAGGCTTCAAAGCCTCCCCCAGGCCAGGCTCCAAAGTCCGTGAACTACGCGAGTGTGTCTTGAGGCAGAATGTCCTGGCCCAGCAGGGCCTGGCTGAGGTCCCTAAGGGAGCGGATACTCCAGGGGACTTCCGGTTGGGTTTGCTGCTCTTCTTGCCTCCCCTGCAGGCAGCCAGGCCATTCTCATGCTGACCATCAAAAAACTCCATAAATGCAGACGAGAGTAGTGGCCGTGTATTGAGCAGTACTGAGCACCTACTGTATGCTGGGCTCTGTTCTGGGCATTGGGACGTAGGGTGAGCAGAGTCCCTGCCCTTGTGGGGATTTTAGGGCTGTGTTTGTTACAGATGGGACTGCAGGACCACCCAGAGACATAAGTTCTTCTCCTGTCCCCATTTTACAGAGGAGGGAATGAGCGGAGCACAGGGAGGAATCTTCCCAAGGGAGCTTGATCTTCTTGTCCCCAGTGCTGTGACCGTGCCTTGAGCATCTGCCAATGCGTCTGCGAGGCATCAAGGCGCCTCATGAGCGGGCCCTGCCTGTCTCTCCGGCTGGTCTCTCATCATATCCCGCCTCCCGCTCTGTGCTCCAGCCGTGCTCAGCTCCCTGCAGTTCCCTGAACTTGCCCCTCTTGCACAGCTGTGGCCTTTGCACTTGCTGTTCCTCCTGCCTGAAAGGCCTTTCATGCCATCCTACGACCAACTCCTCTCTGCTTTTCCTGGCTGACCACTGGCGCTGCTTCTTCTGGGAAGCCCTCCTCGACCACCCTCAGCCCAAGGACGCCCTCTGACAGCACGTGAGCCTCCGTAGTACAAGCTCCTGCTCCCAATCTCTCCTGTCTGCTGCGTGACTGATTCTTTGAGGGAATATAATAATGGCCAGGCTCCTGTTATAGTTCCAAACGCCATGTGCCTTTCCTTCCCAGCACTATGCCCATTTGAATTATGTCATTATCTGTTTAGTGTCCAGCATCCCCTTCCTTTCTCCTTGAGCTGTGAGATCTGAGGAACCCATATGTCTTAATGGGCTTAGAGCAGTGTCTGGCCCACAGGCAGTGCCACATACAGGTTTGCTAAAATTATAATTAGTTGGGGACACAGGCCGAGAAGGGCTGGGATTTTTTTGTAAGTTCACACAGCAAGTTGCCGGGAGGCTCAGAGTGCGGGGCAGTATGGCAGTGTTCGGTAACAGATTTCTGGAGCCAGGCTACTACTGCTTGGGCTCAAATCCCAGCTTCCCGACTTTACTTGGGCTAATCTTACCATGCCTCAGTCTCCTGATCTGTACAAGGGCGACACTGTCTTAGAAGAGCACCTGGTGACCTCAGGAAATAGGTAGCTGTCGTTCTTATTACCCAACCTGCCTGTCGCCCTCCTCAGGGCCGTTTCTACCCTTCACGCTCCTTCCTGTGCTCCCCCCACCCCCACATTCCTACCTTATCATACTGCAGAGGAAATTACCCAGGACAAGCACAGCCTCAGGGGAGAAAGTGGAGGAGGAAGCTTCTCCCAAGGGTATCACCGAGGCAGCATGTGTAGAAAATGAGTGGGGTTGGGCGGGGGGATTTCCACTACCTGCCCACTGCTACCCTGAGTCACCTCCGGGTGGCAGCCCCCTGAGTTCTGATGCAGCCTCAGATTCCAGGTCATGTGGGTCCGGCGTGGACTGGGACTAGGGTGTGTAGACTCCTGAGGTCCCAGCCAGCTCTGGGGCCTGGGACTTGGCAGCCCCTGCAATCCCCCCACCACTGCCACCCCTGCCACTCTCTCCCGTTTCCCACTTGCTGCACCAGAAGAATCATAGTTACTTCTTGTTTTTTCCTTGTCTGTCTCCAAGTGACTGAACTCAGTGACCCCTCAGAGACTCCTGGCTATGCTTTCTCCCACTCCTTGGAAGTCTGTTTCCTCTTCCCCTATCTGTCCCTCTCTGACCCCTCCTCTGTTCCCTGATAACTCTTCACCATGTCAGGAGTGGGGGTCTTAGCCACAAGCCACAGGCAGAAGATTATTCCTACCTCGCCCCTTATAGCTGAGACCTCCCATGCTGAGATCCTGAGCTATACAACAGGCCTCTCAAATTAGCATGCCCCAAACCGAGTCCATCAACCCTGGCCCCCACATCCTGGCCAGAAGTGTGGGTGTCACTCTTGACAGTGCCTTTTCTTTTACCTCCACATCCAAATTGTACCCAGCCTCTCCTGATCATAACTGAGGAACAACAAGAAATCGGTAATGTGTCTGTTGGAAATGCATTAGGCTGCAGGGAATGGAGGAACTGACGACGGCTTAAACAAATGGGATTATTTGGTCACCTAACAAGAAGTCCCGGGAGGCCGAGGTAGGCAGATCACTTGAGGTCAGGAATTTGAGACCAGCTTGGCCAACATGGTGCAACCCCATCTCTACTAAAAATACAAAACTCATCTGGGTGTGGTGGCTTGCCCCTGTAATCCCAGCTACTTGGGAGGCTGAGGTAGGAGAATCACTTCAACCTGAGAGGCAGAGGTTGCAGTGAGCTGAGCTCACACCACTGCACTCCAGCCTGGGGAACAGAGCAAGACTCTGTCTCAAAAAAAAAAAAAGTCCAGAGGTAAGCCATAGTTGGTTCTGTAGGCCAGTGACATCAGGACTAGCACCCCAGAGATTCCTTCGGCCTTTCTCGTGTCTTGCTTCACGGAGACAACATAGCTACTGTAGGTCTGAATGTCACACTTGCTTCAAGACTACTTTCAAAGGGGGAGACTATGCTGAGCTTGTTCATCCCTTGGGATCAGGAAAGCAAGCCCTCTGGGGAGTGCCCCATAGAGAGACTGCCTAATTGTGCCCAGGTTGGGGAAATCCTCAAAAAGGCAATGATATGTGAGCACTCTGGGGAGGCCCCTGCACAGGCCTCCTCTTAGGTCTCATTGGCCAGAACGGGTCACATGGTTGCTCCTAGCTGCAAGGGAGGCTGGAAAACAGGAGCTGGATGGTGATGTTTGGCTCAGACCCATCATGGTGCAATTGATAGTAATGTGTTGGACTATAATTTGGCTATTGCTATGTGGCTGCCAGCTTCCCATTCCTGCACTCAATGTGGCCGCCAGCTTCCCATTCCTGCACTCAACATGGCTGCCAGCTTCCCATTCCTACACTCAATGTGGCCGCCAGCTTCCCATTCCTACACTCAGTGAGGCCACCAGCCTCCTATTCTTACACTCAAGGCCTGGACTGTGTCTTGTTATCTCCATATTTCCAGGGTCAGTGGCAGGACCTGGCCTGGGAAGGGGTGCTAAGAGACGAATGTTGGATCCACAACATCGGTTTGCTTTGCACTCTACCTCATATCCGGTGGGCCCACAAAATACATCAGGGTGATAACCAGGATTTCTTTTCCTCTGCTACGCACAGTGACTTTGAACAGCTTCCAGATGATATTGCCATCTCAGCCAACATCGCTGACATCGAGGAGAAGAGAGGCTTCACCAGTCACTTTGTAAGAGAGACTCCTGGACCTTCACCCTAGAACCTCTGGACTTCCACCCAGCTGACTTCTG
This sequence comes from Piliocolobus tephrosceles, assembly GCF_002776525.5. Lineage (NCBI taxonomy): Eukaryota > Metazoa > Chordata > Mammalia > Primates > Cercopithecidae > Piliocolobus > Piliocolobus tephrosceles. The sequence continues at coordinate 18,569,863 of NC_045452.1, forward strand.
AACCTTGTCCTCTGACCTCTGAACCTCCAATTCTCTGATCTCTTAACTTCTATCTCAGTGGTTCTCAACAGGACTAATTTTGCCCATTTGACATTACCCTGAGAGATTCTGATTATTGCATCTTGGGGCAGGTCTATTTCACATCTAGTGGGTAGAATCCAGGGTGCTGCTAAACTCCCCACCATGCACAGGACAGCCCTGTCCCTGCTAAAGAGCTATCCGGCCCCAGCATGGTACTAAAGTTGAGAAATCCTGATTGCATCCTTTGACCTCTGAACCTCCACCTGGAGAGTCGGGGGTGAGGGACTTTATTGTTACCCCCACAGCACCCCTGTCATATTCAGACACAGATGGAGGGGGCATCCTGCACCTGCAACACAGCCAGGGGTAGGTTCACTCTGCACGATGACCTCCAAGGCATGGCTCCTCATTTCTTGGGCCTGAGTGCGTGTTTGGCCTATTTCCAAGGGCTCTTGCCTCTAACACTAGGTCTCACTTCCTCTCTTTTTCCAGTTGTTTTGTTTTGTTTTGGTTTTGGTTTTTTAGCAAAGCTCATCTTCTTCTGGGGCATCAGCCTTTTGACTTGACATAGGTCTCCTTCTCCAGAGACCCTTCTGCATCCTTACCCTCCTCCCCTTTTCCCCTCCGCCTTTTTTTGGCTTCTGCTCCTGGCCCCTGAGCCCTCCCCACAACCCCTGTCCTCCTTAGGTTTTCGTCATCGAGGTGAAGACGAAAGGAGGATCCAAGTACCTCATCTACCGCCGCTACCGCCAGTTCTATGCTTTGCAGAGCAAGCTGGAGGAGCGCTTCGGGCCAGATAGCAAGAGCAGCGCCCTGGCCTGTACCCTGCCCACACTCCCAGGTAGGCAGCCACTCCTGTCCTAGTGTTGCAGAGCTGCTGACTCTCCTTCCTTCCACGGCCCTTGACACTGTTCTGCGATTTGATCTCAACCCCATTGAAAACTGTTCATGTAGTTTATAGCCCCCACTCCCGGCAGTCACGGGCTGCCAAGCCCTGCCCGCACGGCTCCCCCTGCCTCACATTGTGGCTTCCACCCCAAGCACTCTAGCCTCACAGCCCCGGAGCTCTGATGACAGTGGTGGCTACTCGCTCCTGCTGTCCATTACCAGGAGGCCACAGTCTGGAGCACGTCAGCACCCGGCCTCCCTTCCTTAGAGACAGGAATCCCCCAGTCTGGTCCCTAAACACACTGACTCACCTCCCTGCCTGCCCTCAGCTTCCTCCCACGAGACCAGCCCTCTGACTTCATAGTCTCGGCTTCTAGCATCCCTGTGGCTCTCCTTCTTCCCCTGTCCTGCCAGGAAGTTGGGTAGCCTCACACTTCTGCTTACAAACAGTCCCCTCGCCCCCTGGTCTCCTGGTCCTTCCTCCCCAGCTGGATCCTAACATCCACCTTGGACAGCGCCAAGCCCTTAGTTGCTTAGCACCTGCCCCACGGGAGGAAACCCCGTCACGAACGGGTTACAAGAGGGTGGTCTCAGTGGCGAATGGGTTACAAGGGGGTGGTCTCAGTTGTGCTCTTCATGCCCTGCAGGTCAGAGACAGGGACCATTGTGTCCCTTCCCCAAGCCTCAGGGCTCCAACCCCACCTCCAGCTTGTTTTTTCTGTCCCTGTCTGTCTCAGCATATGACCCCGCTCCTTCTCATCCAGCCCCACCAAGGAACTTGAAGCTCCCCGCAGGAGTCTTGCCTGCTCTAAGCCAGCCTCCCCTCTCAGTCTCCATTACTTTCCCTCCTCTCTCTTTTGGGGCTTTTCCCTGACAATCTACTCCTCCTTTTCCTTGTATATTCATCTTCCACTTGATATACCAACTTCGTTTGCTAAGCGTCTCCACAGCCTCAACCTTCTTCTGTCTTTAAACAATCATGAGCCGTGAAACAGCATTCTTACAAGAAGCCTCCCTGAGCCTCCGTGCCCCCAGGGCCCCCAAAGATCTCTTTCTTCTTCCTTTGTCAATCACATTTGCGCATTGTCTCACCTTGGCATGGCCATCCTCTCAGCTTGGTTTAGCTCTGACTACTCCACAGAAATTCCTCTCTGTGAGGTGAGCCATGACCCATCGATTCTGGCTTCCATGACTAGTGCCAAGCCTCATCTTCACACCCCACCCCTTCCTCTGTTAAGCTTTCTTCAACTTCCGGAGGCACCAGTGTCTCCCAATACCCTTCCTACCTTACTAGAGACTCCTTCAGCTTCTCTGTTACAGAATCAACCTTCTCTGCTGCTCCTTGGAAGGTGGAGATCCTCTGAGTGGACATCCTCTATCCCCTGCCTTGTCTTCTCATTCCAAACACTCACCCTGGCAAACTGACCCATGTCTGGGACTTTAATTGTCACCTTCTTGCTCCTAACTCCCAAATGTCTAGCTCTAGCCCAGAGCCTCCTACCGCCACCACCACCACCTCTGTCCATCTCCTAGACACCAGGAGCCAGGCAGGTTTCAGGCTTGCTTCCTCATGGGGGTTCTCTAGGTGAATGGTTCCACCAATGCGCCCACCTGAAGGCACCTGGAGGAGACATTTGTCTCTTGGTAGCCCATCATATTTCCTTTTCCTCCAGAACACTCTGCCTTAAGCTTGAGGAATTGTTCATTCATCCACTCAACAAACGTTAATTCATCTGGGCATGATTCTAGACCCATGGTTCTTAACTATAGTGGTATGTGGAAGTGCCTTGAGAGATGGAAAGAATCCTGGTTCCTGAGTCCCACCCCCAGAGATTCTCTTTTAATTGTTCTGGGGCAGGTGCTACACAGTGAGATATTTACAAGCTCCTTGGGCAGCTTGAATGTGCAACCAGTGTTGCCACTGTCCTGGGTGATGGGGGTACAGCTGTGAGCCAAGCAGACGAAAATCCTGCTGTCTTTGAACTAAGAGTCGTGTGTGTGTGTGTGTGTGTGTGTGTGTTTGGATGAACAGGCAGTAAATAAAAAAGTAAGACAAGAAAAATATCAGCTGGTGATAGCACAACTCAGAGGATGACAGTTAGGTGGTGCCAGAGTGGCCACTTCAGCGCTGTGAAAAGATAACAGGGAAGAATGCTGAGTCATCGGGAAGGGGCTCTGGCCAGGGTTCCTGGCCTGCAGGGGCAGCCCTGAACCCTGGGGCCGTGTTGGGCCAGGCTCCTAGGACAGCTGTTTGTCTCTTCTCAGCCAAAGTCTACATGGGTGTGAAACAGGAGATCGCCGAGATGCGGATACCTGCCCTCAACGCCTACATGAAGGTACCAGTGGGTCCTGCCACATTGGCACGTGGAAGGGCATGGAGTGTTGGTGGGGGAGCCCAAGTACCATCCCTGTGTATGGCTTTGGGAACTGGAGCTGGCTCTCTGGCTCTGATGGCCCCATCTTCGATCCCTAAAGGCCTGGTCTGGGGAGAAAAACAGGATGTGTCCTTAGGGTTCCACGGATAGGAGCAGGAGCAATGGAGAAGGTACAGGAGCCACACTTGGAATTGACAAATCTTCGTTTAATGCTCTAAGCCCACAGGTAAATGTCTATGCCAGGTGTTAAGATACAAAGGTGAATTCCATACAGAGCCTGCCCCCAAGGTACCCACTGTCCTGTGGGAATGCCAACAGGTGGATCATAAGATCACATGGAGACATATGTGTGCCTCCATCATGGGGGTGTGGCCAAGCAGGCCACAAGTTGCTCATATAGCAAACTAGAGAAGGTCTCCTCTGGAGCAACACACCCCCTCACCTGAGCATGGGCTGGATTTTAGCTACACTCATGGGTCTTGGCTGGGGATCCTTGTGTATTCTCCGACCTGCAAACTCTGCATCTCTATGAGATGGGAGCATAGAGGAAGGAGTATCTTAAAGGCAGAGGCCAAGGTGGTCCGGAAAGGACTTCCACCAGCCAAAGCCATCCAGGAAAGGGGCAGTGTTCCTCCTGAGGTGGCAGTGAGTGCACCATCACTAGAGGCCTGATAGCGACCTCAGGAAGCTGGCAAGGGAAGCCCTCTTCCCAGCCCAGAGGCGTCCTCACGGCTGAAGAACACTGGACTATAGGGTCCTTTAGTCTTGACTCTGACATTGACTGGCTGGGTGATTTGGGGTGAGTTGCCCATCCTCTCTAGGCCTTGGTTTTCACACTTGTGAAATGGGGCAGTGCCCTCTAGTATCACCGGAGTGAAGTTGGGATCTGTTGAGAACAGGATGAGAAAGTGCTTTGTAAACTGTGAACCTGCTTCCAGAATGTGAGAGATCCTGACTCTTGATGGAGGAAGGGAGCAGATGGAGGGCACAGGAGGTGGGAGGAAGGAGGAGAGAGCAGGTAGCTGCAGGAATCCTGGGCTCTGAGCAGGGAAGAGGGAGAGAGGGAAGCTGAGTGGGCTCCAGCTGCTCCTTCAGGGTGGCTGAGGCTCCACCCTTCTCCCCCTGGGCTAGAATAGGGGAGTGGGCTCTGGAGGGAGGGAAGGAAAGAGGAAGACAAGGTAAGAGGTGAGGCTGGGGAACTGGGGCTCCTCATTCCACACCTGGTCTTAGCAACCAGCAGCCCAGAGGATCCATCTCTGCCTCTTTGTGTCAGATTGGGTTCCTGGAAGTCAGAGACCATTCAGTGTAGGAATCTCTGCCACCGCCACCCCATCCTGTGCTTGCATACCCTCAGAGACGGGGAGCTCACTACCACTCTGCCCTGACCCAGGCTGCTTGTCCCATTGTTGGGCAGCTATGAGAAAAGCTCAACTCTCCGTAAATCCTACCCACTGGTCTCACCCTGCCCTCATGAAGTATGTGAATCACGTGATAATGACAACTGCCTGGAACTACATGAAGAGCTTTGACTGGCAACCAGGAAGCTCTTGATACATGTTTATGGATACACGAATAATCTTATTTAATTCCCCAATAACTTGTGAGTTAAGTGTGACAGAGCAGTTAGGTAGGTGGGATGAGATTTGAACTCACATCTCTGTGACTCCAGGGTTTGAGCTCTTACCCACTGTGCCTCATTGTAATGAAAATGACAGTAACAATGATGATATCTAACTTTGATGGGCACCTGTTATATGCCTGTTCTAAGGATTACACATATATTTACTTATTTAATTCTCACACAATCCCACGAGGGAGAGGCTATTATTGTCCCCATTTTATTAATGACCATCTGGAGCCAGGTTTGCCCAAAGCCACCCAGCTGGTGACAGGAAGAGCTGAGATTCGATCCCAGGAGCCCCTGGCTCCTGAAACACCTTCCAGGCTGTCCCCATATGACAGCCTTTTCCGGGCTCTGCATCCCCAGTTCCTCTCGGACAAAGTTCCCCGACCCCACCTCAACCTGCTGCCCCCATGGGATCCTCTGCAGGGCTCTGGGTGCCTCTGGAGCCTCAGTACCCAAAGCCAACCTCAGTGTCCCCAGACCTGTGTGCTTGGAGTTTGGTGAGATGACCCCGCCAGGCGCTGGGTGCTCGCGTCCTCACAACTTCAAGGTCTTTGCATCGTGGTGGGTGTAACCAGCTTGGATGAAACAAGGACACTAGGGCTCAAGTCTGGGTCCTGCCACTTAGCTGTGCTCTTCTGGGTCAGGTACTTCCCTCTCCAAGCCTCCGTTTCTCTAACTATGATGTGAGATAAAGTATCAGGAAGCGTTTTGTAGGCTATAATGCCACCAACTGTTGTTAATTTGGGTTATTTTGGGAACCCCCACTCCCCGCCGACTGTTATCTCGCCTTGAGCTTTGGGTAGCCTTGGAGAGACGGCTCTGGGTGCCCCAGCTCTGTCCCTTGCTAGGCCATGTGGTCTTGGGCAGATCCCTTCACCTCTCTGATCCTAACTCGTTGGATACCATGAGATTGAGGAAGGGCATGCATGTGATACCCTCCTGGTGAAGTCACCACCAGGTCATGTTACTTGTCATCTCCATTATTGCTGTTTCTGGAGAACTTTAAGTCTTTTCTGAAGGGATTCTTCTCAAGCCCCTGGTCCCTCTCCTGACCTTGGACCCAGGAGCAGAGCTTGTGAAGTGTTACCTTCAGCATGCTGAGTTTTCTTATTTTTTTAAACAACGTGTTTCTGTTATCAGGCAACATGCATTAGTAAAGAGAGGAGGGCTGATGTCAGGGCTCGGAGATGGGACATCTGGGCTGGGGTGTCCAGATCCTTCTGCTGACTACCCCACTGGTTCTGCTGTCTCACCCACACAGAGCCTGCTCAGCCTGCCAGTCTGGGTGCTGATGGATGAGGACGTCCGGATCTTCTTTTACCAGTCGCCCTATGACTCAGAGCAGGTGCCCCAGGCACTCCGCCGGCTCCGCCCGCGCACCCGGAAAGTGTAAGTGACCAGCCCCTGGGCTTCCACATGGCCAGACCCCTGGGTCCCTGCTGGGAAAGTATTGCTTTTCCCTGAAAGGAGAGAAGGAAAATACAGATCAGCCATATCCCTGGACACTCTAGGGTGATTTGGTTTATTCAATGGGTTTAGAAAGTAGTGTTCAGGTGTGGAGGGACAGAGGGTATGTGCCTTTCAATGTGATCATAAGGACTGGAAGACAAGGACTGGGATATTGACTCTGGAGAGTCTGGTGCCACAGCAACCACTGGGGATGACCCAGAAGCTCTGGGTGCCTGGAAAGAATTGGGGGCAGAGAGGAAGGAAGAGCTGCCTTATCCACAAACATTCTCTGAGCAGCTCTGGGAATGCCTTCTCTTGGTGTGTTGGAGCTCCATGGGGCCAGCTGTGGCTCTGGTTGTATCACGCTGGCCTTCAGGGCACACTGCTCCTCCCTTATTCCAGAAATCCCATCCCTCCCACCAAAAATTCAGCCACTCATAGACTGCTTGACTTCCAAAGCCCAGGTTGCTGCTACTAAGAATTCTGGAAAAAGCAGGAAGGAACTCCTGAGCTCCCCACCAGCTCCTCCCTCCGCTTCCTCCCACCAATGTCTCCAAGGGTCCTCTCCATGCCTGGCATCTCCCCTGTGCACACAGTCAGGTGTGTCTTAATTCCAGCTGTGCCACATGGCAGCCACGGGCCCCAGAGCAAGGCACGTCACCTCTCCAACCTTCAGTTTCCCTCCGCTGAAAAATTACAACGGTCACATTTACATCAGAGCTTGGTTGTAGGGAGCAGAGAAACGAACAAATCTGAACACTTTGGCAAGTGAAAGGCATGGGATGAGCATGTATCCCCTTCCCCACCTGCTTTCTGAGCCTGGCTTCCTGATCCATAAAGAAGGGAGAACAACCCTACCCCCAAAGTGGTTGTGAGGATTTGGGGACAAGTGTGCCCACCTGGAGGAGGAATTGCAGCCACATTTCAGCATCTTCTCTCTCCCCCGCCTTCCCCGCTCCTTGCAAGGGGCTCCTCTGGACACAGAGGCAGGAAGCTGGGCCCTGAGAGAATCACAGGGCTAACAAGCCCTTCTTCTGTCTCCACAGCAAGAGCGTGTCCCCACAAGGCGACAGCATTGACCGCATGGCAGCTCCGAGAGCAGAGGTATACCCCACCCCTGTGCTGGCCAGGCTCTCACACTTTGGGCATTGGCCTTGGCTCACCTGCCAGCCACTGGGCCTCTCCTGCTGGGCACTGCTGTGTGCCTGGGAGAGTGCTGAGCACTTGGAGGAAGGAAGGGGTTACAGCCTCAGCCTTTGCCACTGGGCATCCCCGAGCCCAGCTAAGGGGACGGAATGTGACCAGCGTGCAGAGCCAGAGGGGAACGCTTCCATCCGTACACTCCTCCGGTCAGTTTGCCTGAGCCTCCTCTGAGTCGGCCCTGCCTTAGGCATGGAACCTGCAGAGATGACTCAGACAAGGCCTAGCCTGCGATGAAGCCTGGGGACCAGGGTGGGTGCTCAGCCCAGAGAGTTCGAACTCTTCCGTGTGTGCTCACCCCCACCAGGTCTGGAAGGAGCACCCAACCTAGAATCAGGGAGACCTGGGTTCAATTCCTAGCTCCTCCACTAAAAAATGAGATGGCCTCGGACAAGTCGCTTATTCTCCCCGAGCCTCAGTTTCTACATCTGCAAAATGGGAGACTAAAGTATGTAAGGCACTTCTGTAGGAACTCGGTGAGTTCCTTCCTTACTGCACGCTTCTCCTCAGGCTCTATTTGACTTCACTGGAAACAGCAAACTGGAGCTGAATTTCAAAGCCGGAGATGTGATCTTCCTTCTCAGTCGGATCAACAAAGACTGGCTGGAGGTGAGTTCAGAAGTGAGGATGGAGGTGAGATTGGAGGTGAGGTTGGAGGTGAAATTAAAGATGAAGATGGAAGTGAGGGTGGAGGTGAGATTGGAGGTGAGGATG
>NC_045452.1:18578146-18638491 GCF_002776525.5 Piliocolobus tephrosceles
TGAGGGTGGAGGTGAGATTGGAGGTGAGGATGAAGGTGAGGGTGGAGATGAGGCTGGAGGTGAGGATGGAGATGAGAGTGAAGGTGAGGATGGAGGTAAGGGTGGAGGTGAGGATAGAGGTGAGATTGGGGGTGAGGTTGGAGGTGAGGATGGAGGTGAGCATGGAGGTGAGGATGGAGGTGAGCATGGAGGTGAGATTGGAGGTGAGGATGGAGGTGAGCGTGGAGGTGAGATTGGAGATGAGGGTGGAGGTGAGATTGGAGGTGAGATTAGAGGTGAAGATGGAAATGAGAATGGAAGTGAGATTGGAGATGCGGTTAGAGGTAAAGATAGAGGTGAGGATAGAGGTGAGGAAGGTGAGTTTGCAGGTAAGGATGGAGGTGAGATTAGAGGTGAGGATGGGAGTGAGTTTGGAGTCGAGGATGAAGGTGAGGTTGGAAGTGGGGTTAGAGATGAGGTTGGAGGTGAGGTTGGGAATAAGGATGGAGGTGAGGTTGGAGGTGAGGATGGAGGTGAGAATGCAGGTAAGGTTAGGCTGAGATTAGAGGTGAGGCTGGAGGTGAGGTTGCCTCAGGCATTGTGTGCTTCAGAGACTAAGGACCGTCTCAGAAGGCCTCAGGGAAGAGATGCTATCTGAGGATAGTCCTGGAGATCCAGGCAGGTTGGGGAACCTGCGGGAATACAGCCTTTGGGGAAGCAGATGTTCGGTGGGAGCAGAACATTCTGGAGCTCATGCACTTGTCTTTGGTTCTGACCCTGAAAAATGGACTGCTTAGGGCAAGTAAGTTCACCTACTGAGTTTAGTTTCTTGGTCTGCAATGGGTGTCTCAGCAGGGGTATTATTGACATTGGGGCCAGATGGTCCCTTGTGGGGTTGTCCTGAGCATTGCAGGGTGTTCAGCAACATCCCCGGCCTCTCCACTAGATGCCAGCAGCACTGCTAAGTTGCAGCAACCACATGGCTCTCCAGATAATTGGCTCCTGAGCAGCGAAATCGCAGCCACTTGTGTAATATGGGACAACAGTACACACCCTGCCTGCAGCAATAAAAGCTGCTGATGAAGAGCGCGAACTCAGAGTCAGCCTGTTTGGGCCATTTCCTAGCTCTGTTTTTCACTAGCTTTGTGGACCTTTGGAAACTTGCTCAAACTTGTGGTTTCCTTTTCTGTAAATGTTTCTTCATCGGCTTCCTAGAAGGGGTAAAGGAGGTGATAATGGCCAGGGCTCGCCCCAGAGCCTGAATGTGTGGCGCCTGGCCAGGCACTAGGGTCATTAGGAGACCTAAATGAAACTTCAAAGCCAGGGCCTTTCCCGGTCACTGCTTTGTCCCAGCGTGGCCCACAGAAGGGCTCTGTTCTCACTCAGTGAGTGGAGGTGGAAAGTGGCTGTGTTGGGCCTTGGCCTGGGGCCAGCCTTTGGTATTAGGTCCTGTCTTCAGACTTAGTGCTCCTGTGGGGAGTGCCTGAGGGAGGTTCTGGGACAGACCTAGAGGCAGGGTCAGCCCCAGGGGGTCCCAGGACCTCTAAGAGTTGGGTTGGTCCCTGGCGTCCAGGCCCTGGAGAGGAGCTAGTAGCCACTGGTTTAGCCAGTTTAGCAGTTTCCATTTTACCCTAATCATAGATCTCCATCTCGGGAATTCAGGGCTTTTACAGCTGCCTAAGGAGTATCTCCGGGTCACTTTCCAGAAATAGAAAACATGTATTGCCTTCCTGTTTTCCGGAAAGTCCTACTTATCAGTTCGCTAGCTAACTTCTGGCCTCAGGGGCAGGGAAGGAACCACCTTGAGCCTTGGTTAATATGTTTGCAAAATGGCATGTAAATAATCCATCTTCTATAGGGTTGCTGTGAAGATGAACAGAACACGTGGCCAAAGCCCAGGCCATGGCCGGGTCTGGGTCTGATTTCTGGCTCCTTGGTCTAGAGCAGAGGCACAGTTGTATCTGATGAATGAATGAGTAAGTGGGATCAGCAGCAGGGCCTTCCTCATCCCTCATCCTCTTCCTTCTGTGTTCTATTTTCGTCTGTAACACCTGCCACCATCGGACTCGTTGGGTAGGTCATTGTTCACAGTGCGCACACCCTGTCATTCCTCATCGTACTGGAAACTCCGTGGGGGCAAGGACTTATTATTTATTATTATTATTATTATTTTTGAGACAGAGTTTCACTCTTGTTGCCCAGGCTGGAGTGCAACGGTGCGATCTTGGCTTGCTGCAACCTCCACCCCGCAGGTTCAAGTGAGGGTTCAAGTGATTCTCCCACCTCAGCCTCCCGAGTAGTTGGGATTACAGGCATGCGCCAACATGCTCGGCTAATTTTTATATGTTTAGTAGAGACGGGGTTTTGCCAAGTTGGCCAGGTTGACCTCAGGTGATCCGCCAACCTCAGCATCCCAAAGTGCTAGGATTGCAGGTGTGAGCCACTGCACCAGGCCCAAGGACTTTTATCTATTTTGAAAGCCCAGAGCCTGTCAAGTGGCTGGTTCTCAAGAAGTCTTTGTTGAATGAATGAGCGAATGAGTGAGACAAAAGCAGCTTTCTATATAAATCCAGACTCTGACATATTGTAAAACCCAAATATAAGCCTTCTTAGAAGTGACCAACTCAGTGAACTTCCTCGCCTTCTCTCCTGCCTCTACAGAAGAAGACCGGGACCTCGTCTGCCTTTCCTCATCATTAGAACGGGGCTGAGGGCTCCGAGGCGTGGCTCTGCTGCCTCTCCTCTCACCAGCCTGGCATCCCTTCTCTTCATCTGCAGGGCACTGTCCGGGGAGCCACAGGCATCTTCCCTCTCTCCTTCGTGAAGATCCTCAAAGACTTCCCTGAGGAGGACGACCCCACCAACTGGCTGCGCTGCTACTACTACGAAGACACCATCAGCACCGTCAAGTTTGTGGCCTGGGAAGGAGGGGCCTGTCCAGCCTTCCTGCCATCCCTACCACCACCACCCCTCGTATCACCCTCTCTTGGGTCCCTCTCCCACTCCAAAGCCCCCAGTGGCTCCCAGATGAGCCACAATGCTGAGGCATCAACGTCCAGGGTGGCCTGGCCAGCCTCATTCTCCTTTTCCCCACCCCACACCCCACTTCCAGCCTAATGCCTCCTTACCCCAGCCTGTCACCCCCTTACCCCAGCCTGTCACCCCCTTAGGGACATCGCAGTGGAGGAAGATCTTAGCAGCACTCCCCTATTCAAAGACCTGCTGGAGCTCACGAGGTGAGGGACTGGGAATGGGGCTGGGGAGTCAGACACTCTGGAGAAGAGAGCGCAGGGAGAAATGTTAAGCCCTAGTATGAAGGTGCTGGGGTTTTGCATGTACTTTGTCTTCTCGTTTTATCCACAGCCCAGCCCTACAGGTTAGGTAGCATCTCCCCACTTTAGAGACGAGTGGGGAAGCCGCAGAGAGGTTAGGGGACTTGGCTGAGCTCACACAAGTTGTGGGTTTTGATCCGGATCTGCAGCTGGAGCTAAAGTCTCTCTGGCTAAAAGCCTTGGACTTGAGCCATCCACCCTCAGGGACTCACTACCCACCCCAGGTCCAGGACATTGCTGGACAGTTATTTTACAGAATGGTAATCGCACTGTTACATTTCTGACTCTAAAAGTTGTACCAACTCATTATATACATACATACATATATATATAAGAAATGTCAGCAACCTTGTCAGAAAGATACGAAGAAGTGAAATCACCTCATATTTTTACCCCCCTCGTTAGTGACGTACACTCAGATTTCTTCAGTACTTACACCCCACACACACATGCACACACAAAAGTTACTTTGGCTGCACAAAACCTTTCTGTGGCTACATCATTAATAGGGCCATGTGCTTTTACTGGCCTCTTAGGATTTCTTCTACTTTTTTACTACTCTAAACAACGTTGTACAGACCATCTTAGTTCACCTATTTGATGACTTATCTGATCATTTCCTTGTAACGATGCTCAAGAAGTAGATTTGGGGGTTAAAGCATTTGCAAGTCTCATAGCCTTCCGGCCCACATTGTCAAACTACTGGTAGAAAGTTCAGACCAATTTCTATGTACACCAGCTAAGTAGAAGGATGCGCATCTTCCTGCACCGAGGCCAGACAGTTCCTGTCCTTACAAGGTTCTCCTCAATAGCCTCACACAGGTTTCTCTCTGAGGCTTTATACGGCCCTACTCTGTGCCCAGTCAAACCTACTCTTCTTCACAACTCTTAAGCTTTTAGCACATTTATACACAAGACACTTCAGGCTGTGCCACTAATTTCCTGTGAAAGTCTCTTCTCTTTTATTTTTTAAGATGGAGTCTCACTCTGTTGCCCAGGCTGGAATACAGTGGTGCAATCTCAGCTCATTGCAACTTCTGCCTCCCGGGTTCAAGTGATTCTCCTACCTCAGCCTCCTGAGTAGCTGGGATCACAGGTGCATGCCACCATGTCCAGCTAATTTTTGTATTTTTAGTAGAGACAAGGTTTTATCATGTTGGCCAGGCTGGTCTCGAACTCCTGACCTCAGGTGATCCGCCCACCTCGGCCTCCCAAAATGCTGGAATTACAGGTGTGAGCCACCACACCCAGCCTCTTCTCCCTTTTAGGCCTCGATATCCCCATCTGTACAATGGGAGGTTGGATTATTTGGATGACACAGGCTTGTGTCAGGCTCTGATCTTTTCTCACTCCTGGCTTCAGGACATAAAACTTTTTTACCCCCTCTTCCTACCCCTACCCCATGCTTAGGCCCTTTGATTATCCCTGACTTTTCCCATGCAGACGGGAGTTCCAGAGGGAGGACATCGCCCTGAATTACCGGGACGCTGAGGGGGATCTGGTTCGGCTGCTGTCGGATGAGGATGTGGTGCTTATGGTACGGAAGGCTCGCAGCCTCCCCTCCCAGAAGCGTCTCTTTCCCTGGAAGCTGCACATCACGCAGAAGGACAACTACAGGGTCTACAACACAATGCCATGAGCTGACAGTGTCCCTGGAGCAGTTAGGGGACACCAGCAAGAACCTTCAGCTCTCAGAGGAGATTAGGACCAGGAAAACCTGGGGGAATGGGCAGACTTCCCATCTCTGAGGCCAATGGACCCATGGGGTTTGTAATCTGTCTCTTTCTACTCTTTGCATCTGATTTAAATAAACCATTCCATCTCAATGGGGCAGGCTGCGGGAAAGAGTGTCTTTCATGTGAGTAAAATACGATTTAATGAGCATCCACGGGGAGGCCATTTATATCCAGCAGGGGCCCTGGCTCTGAGACCTCTGTCCTGCCACCCCATTTCCTTGCTCTGTCCCTGTGTTGGGGGGAAACCTGAGGGTCCCCAAGCCATATCCCTTCTCCCTCCCACTGCTCCCCTCTACTTGCGATTGGCCACTTGCCCCACAGAAGTGATCTGCTCTGGGTGCCCTCCGGGGTCCCACCAATGCCAAGTCCTCGGCTGTGTGATGAGGGTCAGGAGCTCTCCTCTGCCCTCCTGTGTCTGCTGCTCTGTGGGGGCAGGGAGGCAGATCTCGGGGTTGGTTGTCTCTACTGTAAGTAGGGGGAGGACTCTGGTCTCATCAAGGAGGAGGGGAACACAAAGCAGTGGGATCGTCTTCTCTGAGCTGAATCTCCTATCCTAATCCACCAAAAATTAAACAGGTGTCACTCCCAGAATGGTGGTGTGAGGAGCTTGGTGGACCCTCTCCCCAGGGAAACAGCGGTTTAACTGATGAGAGATACTTAAAATCAACTGTTTAAAGTCTCTGGAAATTGTTCTAAGGGCACAGAGCACATGGAGAAAGAGCCGTTCAAGAAGATCATTACCATCTCAGTAAGAACAGTGAATCGGTGGCATTTGAGACACATCGTGCTCCTGTCCCCCACCCCCAGCTCCATGTGATGGAAACTCTACTCCAGATACTCCACTCTGGATGGATGCAGCCAGGAAGATGGGCTCCCTCATCCCTCAGTGTCTAACCTTCCACAATTTCACCACAGGAGGAATAGGCTACCAGGATCTCTTCTCTCTGCAGCCCTATATGTTGTAGAATCACTATTCCAGGCCATTATAGCAGAGAGGACTGAGTTTCCTACAGTTCCCATAGAAAGTACCAGGAAATTTGGGAGGCCGAGACGGGTGGATCACGAGGTCAGGAGATCGAGACCATCCTGGCTAACACAGTGAAACCCCGTTTCTACTAAAAATACAAACATTAGCCTGGTGCGGTGGCGGGTGCCTGTAGTCCCAGCTACATGGGAGGCTGAGGTAGGAGAATGGTGTGAACCCGGGAGGCGGAGCTTGCAATGAGTGGAGATCGCGCCACTGCACTCCCGCCTGGGCGACAGAGTGAGACTCTGTCTCAAAAAAAAAAACAAAACAAAACAGGAAATTGAGCTTAAGCAACATAAATCGATCGTCTCACAGTTCTGAATGCTAGGTGTCCACAGGGCCGTGCTCCCTATGAAATATGAAGGGAAATCCTTCCTTGCCTTTTCTTAGCTTCTGGTGGTTTGCCAGCAATGTTTGGTGCTCCTTAGCTCGCTGGTGGATCGCTCTGTCTTCACACGGCATTCTCCCTGTGTGTATTTACATTGTCTTCCCTCTGTGCATGTCTGTCTCTGCATCCAAGTTGCCCCTTGTATAAGGACACAAGTCATCTTGGACTAGGGCCCATCCTAGTGATCTCGTTTTACCTTGATTACCTCTACAAGCCTCCTCTTTCCAAATAAGGTCACATTCTGGAGTACTAGGGGTTAGGACTTCACCATGTCATTTTTAATTCCAATATAACACTTCAACCCATGACACTCCCTTTACCCACTCAGCTCCCCCTCCTAAGGCAAGGGCTCTGCAGTAGGCATAGCAGGCTAGGAGTGCTGGACCATAACCCCCTGGTAGGGCAGGGGTTCCATGCTAAGAGGGGCAACCTGAGATCAAGGGATACCGTACTCCACTCCAGTGCCCACTCACAGAGCAGGATGTCACTCCTGGAGAAACAGGCTGATTTCCGTATCCTCAGATCTGCTGCAGTGGTGCAGAGGTTCTGCCCAGAGAGACAGTCAGGCCTTAGGGATGGATAATTCCACAGCTTTTCCTGAGGGGACTAACTTTATTTGGAAAGCACGGCGAAGAAGTTGGCAAAAATAGTGGAAATCTTGGTGGCCAGCAATTAAGGAGGGACTAGATACTAATGCCATCAAGTGAAATGTAAGGCCAGAAATTTAACAGAGAACCAGGTAAAAAAATAACCAAGAATAGTGGTTCTAGGACTATAGTCATCCCTGAGGACACAGAATATTGTGCTCCCGTACCAGGCTGCACCCACACAGCAGACATCAGAGTGGAAAGTGTGGCAGACTTGAAATCGTTCCCTAAACCACATACAGATCCATCAGCAAAACACACTAGCTCAGGAGGCTGAAGCCTAATCTCTGACCAAGCAATGGCTGAACAATAAGCTAATCTGACTCAGAGGGGATTCTTAGGAAGCCAGAGTTAAAAATAAAATTGCACTCATTTCATGGTGGTCTGGAAGACTGCATGCATGCCCAGGCTGATCACTCTCAGGAGTGACTGGAGAAAGAAACGCTGGGCTATCAGTTCCTGACTGAACATGGGGCAAGCTTGAACCCTGAGCTGTGAAAGATGTCTCCAAACCACATGCACAGCCAAAAGTAAAGGGTGAAACCAATCCAATTGAAGGGGCTTAAGCACAACTTTTCATCAATATGTGCTTTATGCAGACCCAAGTGCAACCTCTAGGAAGCCAGGATAAGAGAGAGAGAAAAAAAAAAAAACAAGAGGAAAAAAATATGAGCAGAGGCATCATAAGCTACATATTGTAGGGGAAACAGACCTCACAAAATTAGTTCACTGAAGTCACTAAACAAGTAAATAGATGACAAACCAAATAACAACAACATTAAGCCCTGGAAGGAATAGGAGAGCAGTATCTAGAATTGCTACAAAATATTATCTAAAATGTTCAGCTCCTGATATGGTTTGGATCTGTGTCCCTGCCCAAATCTAAAGTCGAATTATAATCCCCAGGTTGAAAGTGGACCCTTATGGCAGGTGTTGGGATCATGGGGGTGAATTCTCATAAATAGTTTAGCACAACTCCCTCCGTGCTTTTCTTGTAAGAGTGAGTGAGATCTGGCCATTTAAAAGTATGTGGCACCTCCTCTTTCTCTCTCTCTTCCCCCTGCTCTTGCCATACAAAACTTGCCTGCTTCCCCTTCATCTTCCACCATGATTGTAAGGTTTCCTGAGGCCTTCTCAGAAGCAGAAGCCACTAGGCTTCCTGTATAGCCTGTAGAACCAAGAGCTAACTAAACCTGTTTTCCTTATAAATTATGCAGTCTCAGGTTGCTGTTTATATGTTTCTTTCTTTCTTTCTTTCTTTCTTTCTTTCTTTCTTTCTTTCTTTCTTTCTTTCTTTCTTTCTTTTTTTTTTTTTTTTTTGACACTGAGTCTTGCTCTTGTCATCCAGGCTGGAGTGCACTGGCACGATCTCAGCTCACTGCAACCTCTGCCTCCCAGGTTCAAGCGATTCTCCTGCCTTCCTGAATAGCTGGGATTACAGGCACCCCCCACTTCACCCAGCTAAGTTGTGTACTTTTAGTAGAGATGGGGTTTTGCCATGTTGTCCAGGCTAGTCTCAAACTCCTGACCTCAGGTGATCCACCTGCCTCGGCTTCCCAAAGTGCTGGGATTACACCGTGAACCACTGCACCCAGCCAGTATTTCTTTATAGCAGTGCAAGAACAGACAAATATGGTTCCTAACAAAAAATTATGAGAATTGCAAATAAGCAGCAAAGTGTAATCCATACACAGGAGGCAAATAAAAGCAGGCAATGGAAGCTAAAGAAATTGCCTTTGAGGGGAGGATTCAGATCCTGGATGTAGCAAACAATGACTTTATATTAGGAATATGTTTAAAGAACTAAAGGAAACCAGGTTTAAAGAATTAAAAGAAAGTATTGTAACAATAACTTTTCAAACAGAGAATATCAATACAAAGACATAAATGGTTTTTAAAAAGAGAACCAAATTGAAATTCTAGAGTCGAAAAGAACAATAACTGAAATGAAAAGTCCACTAGAAAGGCTCAGCATTAGATTCAACTTGGCAAAAGAATGTTAGCAGAGAAAGTATAAGCAAACTGAGAGATAGATCAATAGAGATGATGCAATCTAAGAAAGAAAGAAAGAAAGAAACAAAGAAAGAGGAGTGAAGAAAAATGAGCAGAGCATCAGAGAAATGTGGAAACCATTAAGTGCACCAACATATGCATAATGAAATTACCAGAAAAAGAGGAGAGAAAGAGACAGAAAAAGGATGAAAAGAAACCATGATTGGAAACTTTCCAATTTTTATTTTTTAAAAAACCACCAATCTACATATCCAAAAAGCTCAACAAACTCCAAGTAGTAAAATACAAAGAAAGCCACACTTAAACACATCATAGTCAAAATGTTGAAAGCCAAACATAAAGAGAAAATCTTGAAAGCAGAAAGAGAAAAATGACTCACCACATAAAAGGGAACTACATTAAGACTAACAGCTGATTTCCTGTCAACCAAGAATCTTACATAAAACAAATCTATCATTCGAAAATGAAGGTGAAATTAAAACATTCCAAAATAAGCAAAAACTAAGAATATTCATTGTTAAGCAGACTTGCCTTACAAAAAAATATTAAAGGAAGTTCACAACAAGAGTTTCACTCTTGTTGCCCAGGCTGGAGTGCAATGTTGTGATCTCGGTTCACCGCAACCTCCACCTCCCTGGTTCCAGCGATTCCCCTGCCTCAGCCTCCTGAATAGCTGGGATTACAGGCGTGAACCACCACACCCAGTTAATTTTGTATTTTTTAGTAGAGATGGGATTTCTCCATGTTGGTCAGGCTGGTCTCGAACTCCCAACCTCAGGTGATCCGCATGCCCCAGCCTCCCAAAGTGCTGGGATTATAGGTGTGAGTCACTGCACCTAGCTAAGACTCTATCTCATGTAAGATCACATTCTGAGATACTGGGGTTAGAAATTCAACATATCTTTTGGGGGAGAATACAATTTGAACCATAACGGTGCACTAGAAAACATCCATTCAAGAAAAATTTTAAAAGACTTTGCAAGGTGTGATCTCCCAAACCCAGTTATTTGGCTTCTAGTTTGTTGCCTGACCACAGTCACCAAGAAAATGTTCTGGTGCAAATCAACCAGACCTCATTAAGACACAGTCTTTGAGGAATTATGAGCATTACAAGAAGTAAAGGAGTTCTCCAATGATTCTTCCACTCCCCACCAAAAAAATTACAATAGGAGTTGAAACCAGAATACAGAGCAGTTGGGGTGCTGTTTTCTGGAGAGCAGAGGCAGTCCAGAATGCAGAGCCATGGTGAGGCCATGAGGTAGGGAGGCTGAGCCGGGGCTTCTGTGCCAGGCCAAGGCCCTAGATGTGAGAGCTGAGGCAATCCTGAGAGAGTGGCATTCCCGGCTTGAAGCAGAAGCAGAAGAGAGCCTCCTCTGGAGTAAAGTATTTCCAGTTTAGGCTGACAGGAGTAACCCTGATTAATATCAAGCAAAAGGCTTATAGTCAAAGATCACCAAATCTCTGTGAGTGAGAACAGGCAGAGGCAATAAACAATAGCTTTACAGCCCCAGGGACTATAGATTATTGAATTATGTGACTGAAATATTTAAAGAAATAAAGAATGTAATCATAAAGATAAACAAGCAAAAAAGAATGAGCAGGCAAATTTTCAGATTTGTAAAAGAAAGAAGGTATGAATGCATCTATGTGTGTGTGTATATATACACACATGTATATAATTCAAAAGGTGAGTTGGTGAAAAGTCCAAATTTACCAATAATTCTGATACCATAAACATAGATGGATTCCATGCATGAGTTAAAAGACTGTCAGGGCCGTGCACAGTGGCTCACACCTGTAATCTCAGTACTTTGGGAGGCCAAGGCTGGAACATCACTAGGTCAGGAGTTCGACACCAGCCTGGCCAATATGGAGAAACCCCATCTCCATTAAAAATACAAAAAATTAGCTGGGTGAGGTGGTGCACGCCTGTAATCCCAGCTACTCTAGAGGCTGAGGCAGAAGAATCACTTGAACCGTAGGTTGCAGTGAGTCAAGATCGCACCACTGCACCCCAACCTAAGCGACAGAGCGAGACTCTGTCAGGAAAAAAAAAAAAAGAGAAGAAAAGAAAAAAAGACCGTCAGATTGAATTTTTAAAAGTCTAAATCTATGTAAGTGTCATATATACAAGAGACACACATACAATAAAAGGTCATGGAAACATTGAAAGTAAAAAAAAGTATAAAAAAAGATATTCCTGGAAACCACTAACCAGAAGACAGCTGGGACATCTATACAGATTCACAATCTACTTTTGTGTAAACTTGGCACTCAAACTCACTTGGTAGCACTCCTTGCCCCTGAACAGAATAGTTACGCTTACCAGCCTTATGTGTCTCTGCTATTCCCTTATTTTTTGATGCTTTGGGGGGGATGACTTTTGATTTTACGTATAACTGAAGTAAGAACGTGTCAAAATCCGAAGTGAAAAGCTTTTGCTGATAATGAAGCTGAGGAAAATTGCGTGGGTGGATTTGTTAAGTAATGCTATCTGATGAAAACCTTGGCTGTGGGCATCAGTCTGCTCTGCAGAATGACTGATGAGGACGCACCAATTACTTATACCCTGTTGACTGTTCTTGGTGCACCGTGTGCTACAGGAACACACCGGATACATTTGCAAGTAACAGGAAAAAGCCAACATCCACCATCTTTGTAGGATGTATCCAATTTACTGTCTGTCAATACACATACTAGACACCATGAGTAACCACAGAAATATTTTCTGACTGATTAACAACCTTTTTCTACCAGTGGTACAAACTCATTGCAAGGATTCTGGCTTGGAAAAAACAACTGTTAGATGTTATCATTCCTGGGAAACTGCTATGCATACCTCCTTCCTAAACATCTTGAGGAAAAGCAGTTTCAGCTTTTATTTCCCCAGGGGGATACGTGCATTTTAGCCTGAGTGCAAAGAAGTTTAGAGGAAAGGTAAACACTTTTTATTCAGGCTGTGTTCTTGCTACAGTTCAGATTCCATGACTCCCTAAAGAGTCCAGTGTTAGAATGTCTACACAATTGACAGTGTTTGGAATAATGTTGATAAGACGTTAGCACGTTCGACACAGATTCTGACTCTACTGATGCTTGCAAACAAGTCTGTACAAAGAGGCTTTGGAGAATTTTTTGTGACTTACAAGAAAATGATGATGTAAGACTTCGTTCTTGCACAAATTATTTATCAGCTAAAAGTGGAAATAACTAAGAAAAACCGATACCAAAGAAATGTTGAATACCGTGATTCAGCTATTGTTCATTCTTTGCATAGTGGGGAAGTTGCTGACAAATACGGATAAGGGTTGAGGGTAACTGTGATGATAATGATGACACAATTAACACAGAGTCAAACATTCCCATTAAAAATATGGTGAATATTTAATGAGTTAATCACGGGCCTTGAACAATTCGCAATTAATGGTGAGCAGGAGATAATGGAAAATTACCCAATTAGAAATAGACTTCTCAAGTAGGCATCTAATGCAATAGGACACTGGAAGAAGTCATTAAAAAAGCAATTGATTGCAGTGTGCTTCTTGGTTTGAGGACCCTGTTCCTGGTACATCATGAGATGTCCAGGAGGAAAAATCTGGCATCCTCAAGTTAAGATAATTCAAGGTGAGTTTAATAAAGGGACTATTTACAAAGACGTAGGCAGCACACGGGAAAACCTCAAGGAATAGTTCAATATCCCACGGATAGGACCTCAGACCTGTTACATTCCTGGACCCAAAGGAATAAAGGGAAGGAGTGTCTACAAAACCTGGAAGGAGGGGATTGTGTAGACATGGCCTCCTTAGAAGGACTGGTGATCTTTGGCTGGTGGGCGAGATTGACCCAAAGTAACCCTGCTGGGAGGGGATCAGGGGAAGAAACAGCCCGCCCTCCTTCCCCATCCTGATCTCAGGGGAGGGGTTCCCTTCTGCCAAACAAAACTGGAAGCCCTAGGGCCAGGCTGTTATAATCCACACAGGTTAGCTTCCCAAAGTAGAGAGCAGGACAGAGGAGAGCACAGTGTAAATGTGAGTGGGGAAAAATGAAGATCTCTGGCACCCTCCACCCGGTTTCCCCTCATTATATATGCTTATTCTTCAGCCAAGTGAAAACTCACTCCATGTTCCCAAAACGGGGAACACAGGAATTCCCATCAGCTATTTTGGCATTTTAGGGTCATGTCCCTACAGACCTATTCCCACCTGAAACCCACCTACAGTGTTAGCTGCTACAGGTATTCTTTATACATCCAAAGTTGATATTTTGAGCTACCTGTTCCCAGTGTTCATTTCATGTTCCTCCTTCCTCTGCCAGTACATGGGTTAAATACGGGTCTTTATGTGGTGAAGCGACTGAAGACTTCATTCCTATGGGATCTGAGTTCTCATTAGTCTTGTCTTTATCAGATTGCCTCAGTATTCCATTGACCAGGACTATTGGGTAAGAAAATACTAAGAGGCACCTATGTGAATCACAGTAGGACCACACATAGTCCTCTCTATCTTCTTTCTTTTTTCTTTTTTGAGATGGAGTTTCGCTCTTGTTGCCCAGGCTTGAGTGCAGTGGCACAATTTCAGCTCACTACAATCTCTGCCTTCCGGATTCAAGTGATTCTCCTGTCTCAGTCTCCCAAGTAGCTGGGATTACAGGCACTCACCATCACACCCAGCTAATTTTTTTTTTTTTTGTATTTTTAGTGGAGATGGGGTTTCACCATGTTAGCCAGACTGGTCTTGAACTCCTGACCTCAGGTGGTCCACCCGCCTTGGCCTCCCAAAGTGTTGGGACTACAGGCATGAGCCACCGTACCCAGCCTCTCTACCTCCTTTCTGTAGCAGCAACCTAGTTTCCCTCTTGGTAACTGGGATCAATACTCTAGCCAATACAGTGACCTCTTTCTCCACCTATTGGCTCAATGGCACAAGGAGGGTCAAATGGTTCAAATTTCTAAAAAATGTCACTTTGTATATGCCACAAGTTTTCATATGCCCCATTGTCATTTGATTGTAACTATTCTTTAAATTCAATTAGGATTTGATTTGAGCTATCAGTTACTTAGAATTGCATTTTAAAATTTCTAAACATGTGAGAATTTTATGTTTTTGTTTGTTTGTTTTTTGGGTTTTTTTTTGAGATGGAGTCTTGCTCTGTCGCCCCGGCTGGAATGCAGTGGCACAATCTCGGCTAACTGCAACCTCTGCCTCCCGGGTTCAAGCAATTCTCCTGTCTCAGCCTCTCGAGTAGCTGGGATTATAGGCATGCACCACCGTGCCCAGCTAATTTTTGTATTTTTAGTGGAGACGGGGTTTCACCATGTTGATCAGGGTTGTCTTGAACTCCTGACCTCAAGTGATCTGCCCGCCTCGGCCTCCCAACGTGCTGGGATTATAGGTGTGAACCACTATGCTTGGCCATATGGGGACTTAAAAAAAAACACTTTTTTTCTTTTTTCTTTAAAGTATCCTTGCACATTTCATGCAGATTCATTTGTCTTTCATATCCTTCAGTTGTAGAGACTAGACAAGCTAAGGGAATGAATCAAAATCAACAGATACCAAAGGTGAGGCTTCTCAAAGTGAAACATCCTGTTTATGTCGGATAAAACCACCTCCACAGAACATCATGAGTCATCAGGTATAAGGCCTAACACCTGCGGCGTGTAGTGATACAGCATTTTATCTCTTCCTTATAGCTCCATGAAATAAAGAGAAAGTTTGTTCAAGAGATGATGGTAGTTTTCACCGCACTAGAATGTTAAAAGAAAGTAAATGAGAACAATAACCCCAGGAAAAGGAGGCTGCTGCTCGCTGCTCCAGCAGCATTCTCCTGAGGAGATACATCAGGGCAGCAGATAGACATTTCCCAAAATAAACAGCGAGGGAAATAGAGATGTAGGAGTCACAGTGTGGAGGCTAAAGTGACTCCATCTAGGAAGCTAAGCCACCGTGTTGATTTCTGATTAACACCGGTTCCTGAAATGCCCCTAAGATTTCCATTTCATCTGTTGTTCTTTGTGTAAGCACATATGCCTACCATAAATCCTGCCTTTTGATCAAATTAAGCATGCATATCCTTTCTTTTTAGGGTGTACAATCCCTGGGTCTGGGGGATAATAGTACAGAGATGTACCTGTCGTACAGCTGCCCAAGACCATGCTTCAGTCCCTAAATTCCCAAATAAAACCACCCTATCACAAGCTGGATTTGTCTGCTTCCATCTTCTGTATCCTGGCTCCTATGTTTGCAGGTTACTTTGCATACACAGGCTTAAAAAAACACTTTTAATGGTCAAATATAACAACACAGAAAGTACATAAAAGAAAAATGGCTGAAAATTAACAAGCTAAACTTCCAAAATCAGAGGTAAATAAACAAAAACAGACAAACAAGAAAACAATAGAATTAGCTCAAGGAGGGAAGTAAAGACTTATAAAGATAAGGTCAGAACTCAACATCACCACCACCACCAACAACAAAAAAATACAATAGAAAAGGTCAACAAAGCCAAAATTGGGTTCTTAGGAAAGACTATGGTAAAACTGATGAAGATAAAAAGAAAGAAGAAAAAATAGTATTAGGAATGTAAATGAACCATAATCATAGATGAAACAGAGGCTTAAAAGACACTGAGAATTTCATCAAAAGTTTAATATTCTAGATTTTAAAATTTAGATTGAACAAGTACTTAGTATAATTTTGTTTAAAAAATCAAGAGAACCGATAGACTGAATTTTCCTTTAACTATTAAATAAATTGAACCTGAAACGTTGCCTCCCCAGGCACATATGGTTTTATGGGCAAGTTCTGCCAAACATTAAAATAGCAGATTATGCTAATATTACAAAATAAGGCCGGGCACGGTGGCTCAAGCCTGTAATCCCAGCACTTTGGGAGGCCGAGACGGGCAGATCACGAGGTCAGGAGATGGAGACCATCCTGGTTAACAGGGTGAAGCCCCATCTCTACTAAAAAATTACAAAAAACTAGCCGGGTGTGGTGGTGGGCACCTGTAGTCCCAACTACTCGGGAGGCTGAGGCAGGAGAAGGGCGTAAAACCCGGGAGGCGGAGCTTGCAGTGAGCTAAGATCCGGCCACTGCACTTCAGCCTGGGTGACAGAGCAAGACTCCGTCTCAAAAAAAAAAAAAAAAAAAAAAAAAATTACAAAATAATTCCAGAAAATAGAAGATAGAATATTTCCCAACTCATCTATGCAGCCAGAATAATCTTGATGCCTGTCTTAGTCTGTTTGGTGCTTCTACAGCAGAATACCACAGATTGGATAATTTATAAAGAACAGAAATGTACTTCTCACAGTTCTGGAAGCTGGAAAGTCCAAGGTCAAGGCACCGGTAGGTCACGGTCCAGTTTCCCTGCTTCCAACATGGCATCTTGAGCGCTGCATCCTCCAGAGGGGAGGAAGGCTACGTCTTCACACGGCAGAAGAGCAGAAAGGGAAAAGAGCAAATCCAGTCCTGCAAAGTCTTTTTATAACAGCATTAATCCATTAAACACTTCCCCAAAGCTTCCACATTCCAACACTGTGACACTGGAAATTAAGTTTGCAACACATGGATTTTAGGGGACACATTCAGACCATAGCAATTCCCAAATAGACAAAAACAGTACAAGGAGTAAAAATTATAAACCAATCACACATATGAAAATAGATAGAAACTTCAGCAAACTAAATCCAGCAGGAAACAGACATACATATAAAGATAATATAAATGCCTACATTAGGTTTAACCCAGATATACAAGGAAAGCTTTGCATCTAAACATGCATAAATATTATTCACACCGGGTGTGGTGGCTCACGCCTGTAATCCCAGCACTTTGGGAGGCCGAGGTGGGTGGATCACGAGGTCAGGAGATGGAGACCATCCTGGCTAACACGGTGAAACCCTGTCTCTACTAAAAACACAAAAAATTAGCCAGGTGTGGTAGCGGGCACCTGTAGTCCCAGCTACTTGGGAGGCTGAGGCAGGAGAATGGTGTGAACCCAGGAGGCAGAGCTTGCAGTGAGCCGAGATTGCACCACTGCACTCCAGGCTGGTCAACAGCGCGAAACTCTGTTTAAAAAAAAAAAATACAAATATATATATATATATATATATATAATTCACCCACCACATAAAAGAATAAAGGAGCAAAACTATATGATCATCACAACAGATGTGGGAAAATAATTTGATGCAATTAAGACCTATTCATGAATTGAAATTAAACACACGTGCACATACCCACATACCTCTTCGTATACTGGGAATAAAAGTGATGTCTTTCATTTAATAAAGGCTGTCTTCAGGAAAACCTGCCACAAACATCATTCTAACATTTAGTAGGAGCACATTCGAATACAGCAGCAGTTCCTTTACATGGTAGAAAGGCAAGAATGTCCACCATCACTCATCTATGGACACTGGAGGCCCCAGCCACCCAGCATGGCATTAAGAAGAAATAAAAGCATAAGAATTGGAAGGCAAGAGCATACCCGTCATTATTCACATTTGCTATAATTGTCTACATTGAAAACCCAATAGAATGGATAGGCAAATCATTCACTGTGATAATAGAGCTTCACTATGTGGCTGATTATGCTAATACTGAAGATTGATTGTCTTTCTGTACAACAACAATAAATAATTTGAAAAGAATTCTTGAAAGAGATGCCATTTACGACATCAATACAACCTTAAGGTACTTGGAAATAAATCTAACTAAAGGTATGCAGCACCTGTATGCATAAAATGTTAAAACTTAACTGAAATATTCAAGAAAACTGAAATAAATGGAGAGACTACCCATGTTCATGAATAAGGAGGCATATTGTACAGCTGCCAGTTCTCCCAACTGATCTATAGCTATCCATAGGTTTGATGCAAATAGAAAAACATCCCAACAATTTATTTCTTCTTTTTGTTTTACTTTGTTTTTGTATATAATTTCATAAACTTATTCTAACCTTTATATAGAAGAGCAAAGGACTTGAAATAGCCAAGTTACTCCTGGAGATGTATAAAGTGATGGGAGATGACCTCTAGAATAGTAAGAATTATTATAAAGCAACGGAAATGAAAACAATGTAATATTGTCCCAGGGACTGATAATTCAACAATGGAACAGAATAGAGAGCCCAGAAATACTTGATATGTAATAGAAGTAGATTTGGCTGGGCACAGTGGTTCACCCCTGTAAACCCAGAACTTTGGCAGGCCGAGGTGGGCAGATCATAAGGCCAAGAGTTTGAGACCAGCCTGACCAACATGGTGAAACCCGGTGTCTATTAAAAATATAAAAATTAGTCAGGTGTGGTGGCATGCACCTGTAATCCCAGCTACTCAAGAGGCTGAGGCAGGAGAATCGCTTGAATCCAGAAGGTAGAGGTTGCAGTGAACCCAAATCATGCCACTGCACTCAAACCTGGGTGACAGAGTGAGACTCTGTCTCAAAGTCTCAAAAAAAAAAAAAGATAGATTTGCAGATTAGTGGGGGGAAGAGAAGTAAAATCAAATAATGGTGCTTGGGCAATTGCTAGACCATATGGAACACAAAACAAATGAGACTGGATCCCTAACTTAAACCATTCCGAAAGGCAATGTTATGCATTAAACTCTAAGAGGGAAAAGTAATACTTTGAAAAGATATATAGGATGCTATCTACCAAATCTTAGGGTAGAGAAGAACTTCATAAATAAAACAAAAATAAATAAATATTAATAAATTTGACTACATTAAGATGTTCTCATCAAAAGACACAAGAGAAGAGGCACAGTGGCTCAGCGTGTAATCCCAGCACTTGAGAAGGCCCAGGTAGGAGGATTGCTTGAAGCCAGAAGTTTGCAACCAACCTGGGGAACAAAGCTAGACCTTGTCTCTATAAAAGAAATTTTAAAATTAGCTGATGTGCCTGTAGTCCCAGCTACTCAGGAAGCTGAGGCAGTGGAATCACTTGAGCCCAGGAGCTCGAGGTGGCAGTGAGCTACGACTGCACCACGGCTTTCTAGCCTGGGCAACAGAGATCCTGTTAAAAAAAAAAAAAAAAACAAAGAATACAAACAAAAACAAAAGAAAACACAAGGAAGAGAAAAGATAAGCCAAAAACTAGACGATATTTGCAAGACGTGTAACTGACAAAAGATTAGTATCTAGAATATATCAGGAATTCCCACATATTAATAAGAAAAACACAGACAATGATATAAAAAATGGACAAAGTCATGATTAGATATTCCACTAAAGAGGAAAAAAAAACAAATGGTCGATAACTATATAAAAAGATATTCAGTAGTCATAAGGGGAGTGCAAATTGGTTCAATCTCTGGAAGACAGTTTGCAATTATTTTGTAAAGTTGAACTTTCCCTTATCTTATGACTCAGCAACGAACCTTGCACGGGACCCTGGGACATAAGCAAGAACATTCATGACAGCTCTCTTCCTAATAGCTCCCGACAAATGTAAGCAACCCAAACATCTGTCCAGAGAAGAGTAGGTTCTGACAGTGATTATAGCACAATAACAACATGAATGATTCTTAGAAATGTAATTGAATGAAAAATCAACTATCAGAAGATAGGATTCTATTTTTTAAAACTCAAGAACTATAAACAGAAATAGCAGACACAAAACTCAAGATAGTGGTTATTTCTGGGAGGGAGGTAGCAAAGGCATAGGAGAGGAAGGTATAGGTAGGTATCAGTAACAGGTACTGAAATTTGTCGAAATACTTGGGGTTGAGTGGGTGGGGGAGTGGGTTCACAGCTGTTTACTATATGTATGGCTTACATATATGTTACACATAATCTTTTGTATGTATCAAATATGACATTAAAGGTAACATATAGTTTATAAGTTTAAAAATCGGTTTCCATAAAAGATTCTTATTCTCCAGTTTTCAGAGCCTTGACTTCATTTGGTATAAATTAATTATTTTGATCTGTTATGCTAGGAGAGCACTGCTGGTCACATGGTAAGAGCGGGGTTTTCCTGAAAGACAGGGTGGGATGAGGCTGTGGTGAGCCTCCCCTTGGAGAGGAAAGGGTGAGGCAGGAGTCCAAGCCTAGCATCGCCAGCTGGAGGGACCTGGAGCTCTCTTCCCGGGCTGAAAACTTTGGGACTTTCCACCTTTGAAGTTCTGGTTAATATTCTGTTTCCCTGCAAACAAGTGCAGGGAATAACCTTACGATAACCATGGGCTGGAGGTTTGTCCTTAGGGGGAATGAGGAATGGGACAAAGGAGAGGAAGGACAGGTTCAGTTGAGCATGGGAGTAGGGGTGGAGAGGGGGCAGTTCATGCTGAAAAAGAAAAGCAGACAGCCACCCACTTAGAGGCTGCTAGGAAGACTCTGCAAGAAAGCAGGGGAGACCATGAGGCCCTAGAGGTAAAAACATGGGTTCTGGCTCCACTACTTCCTAGCTGGATAACTTGAGTAAGAGACTGTCTTCCCATCTGTAAAATGGTCTAATAATAATGATAGCACTCCTCGTAATAGGTCTCAACAAATGTAAACAACCCAAACGCCTGTCCAGAGAACAGTAGGTTTATACAGTGATTATAGCACAATGATGACATAGATGATTCTTAGAAACATAATTGGATGAAAAAGTCAAGTATCAGGAGATAAGATTCCTTATCTTTATATCTCCCTTTGTTGCACGCTTTTTGTGACAATAGGAAATATATTTTGTTTATTGCCTGCCACACAGCACCCATCCATAATACAAACTAAAATAAAAATAAGACCGCCTAAAAAGATGCTTTAACAAGAAACTAAGCAATTTGAAATGGCAGCCATGGCATAGTAAAGGCCAGCTGGAATCTGGAGGAAACATGGAAACCTCCAGCATACTCTCTTGTTTCTGCTGTGCCACTATAACAATTTCTTCAAGGAATAAAACTGCCCCTAGAAACAGTAAACCATCCAGCAACTGTGTATGAGACATGGTTATGGCTGTTAAGTAGACTTTTACAAGTTGTATTCTCTTCCTGTAGTGCGATGAAAATTCATCAACAGGTTTCCTGTAGAGTAGGATGGACTTGTTCACACATTTGATATTTCAATAATGTACACTTGGGCCCAAATAACTCAAGTTGGGATGGTTGGTGATTTGGGCCTAGGGCTTGTGCACTTCCTGCTTGAAAAGCAGAACCCTTGAGCAGCAACATTAACTCTTGCTGATTCTAACATTTTACAACTTTCAAAACGGGGTAATTAGAATCTTAGAGTGCCCGTGACTGAATCACAGAACCTCTAAAGATCAGTGTGTGTGTGTGTGTGTGCGTGTGTGTGTGTGTGTGTGTGTGTTGGAAGAAGGGGTTGGGGCAAAGAATACCAAAGCAACAAAAGTAATATGGGATGAATGAGTTCAAAGTCTTGCAAAAGGGACAAGATGTTTCTGAAGCCTCAAGCACGGAGACGCAGAGATGGCTCATCAGTGATGCTACATGCCTGTTTGATTAAACTTTTTTTTTTACATGTATTGGCCCTTTGCATTTCTTCCTTTGTGAATTATTGTTAATTAGTATGTTCATATTTTTCTTATTTAGTTATAATATCTCTGTTGCTATTCAGGATATCAACTCTGTATTTTGCATATGTTTTTGCAAACTTTTGCTCTCAGGTTGTCATTTTATGTCTGTTTCATGAGGTGGTTGGCCTGTCTTTGCATTGTATGACTATACAGTTTAGCTCTTAGAGTGAGGGCCTGTCTTCTAAATTCTGGGAGGATGTCACTCAGTGGCTGTCAAAGTGCTCATAAACAGAGAAAACTAGGGAATTTCCTGATAAATGTGGCCGCAAGAATTCAACTTTTTGTTAGATAACCCAATCCCTTCCCAACCCACTCTCAGCCCATTTCCTTATTTTATGCCCGTATAAAAAAAACCTGCCTATGCCAGTTATTAAGTTATTGTATCTCAGCTCCAAACTCATCCCTCTGTACTTTGCTTTGTTGTGATGCTGGAATTGGGACCTCCCAATCACAGTGATGTCAGCTGGTTCCTGGTACCCTCTGTCAACTTCGGTGCTAGACAGAAGCTGTGAGCTGTGAGGTTGGAGGGAGAGAGGACTTGCACCTTCCTGCCTGCTTGCTGCTCCAGTGAGCCTCACTGCAGGAATACTTCTTCACCCTTCACCCTAGCAGCAGCAATTATTTCCTGTGGCAGTATTTGAATCCATTTTGCAGCTTCTCCAACCCTGGCAGAACCAGTTTTGATGAGAAACTCCCCTTTTCCCCTGGTCCCCGCACAAAACACCAGCATCAGCCGATACTGTGTGGGTGTTCTTCCCCTCCAAATCTCATGTGGAAATGTGATTCTCAGTGTTGGAGTCAGGGTCTGGTGGGAAGTGAGTGGATCATGGGGCCAGATCCCTCATGAGTGGCCTAGCACCATCTCCTTGGTGATAAGCGAGTTCTCATTCAGTTCACACAAGAGCAGGTTGTTTAAGAGTCTGGGACCTCCCCCTTCTCTCTCTCTCACTCCTTCTCTCCCCATGTAATGCTTCTCCTTTGCCTTCTGCTATGAGCAAAAGGTCCCTGAGGACTCACCAGAAGCTGAGCAGATTCTGGCACCACACTTCCTGTGCAGCCTGCAGAACCATGAGCCAGTGAAACCTCTTGTCTTCATAAATTACCCAGTTTAAGGTATTTCTTTATAGAAACACAAGAATGGACTAACACAAAAAAGTTGGTACCAAAGAGTACGGCATTGCTATAAAGATATCTGAAGATGTGGAAGTGGTTTTAGACCTGGGTAATGGGCAGAGGGTGAAAGAATCTAGAGGGCTCAGAAGAAGACAGGAATATGAGGGAAAGTTTGGAATTTCTTGGAGACTGGTTAAATGTTTGTGACCAAAATGCTGATAGAGATATGAATAGTGAAGTCCATGCTGACGGAATTTTCAGATGAAAATGAGGAAGTTATTGAGAACTGGAGTAAGGTTCACCTCTGTTTCTCCCTAGCACAAAACTTGGCTGCATTGGTGCATGACCTAGGGATCTGTGGAAGTTTGAATTTAAGAGTGATGACCCAGGGTACCTAGCAGAAGAAATTTCTAAGTGGCAAAGCATTCAAGACATGACCTGGCTGCTTCTAATAGTCTACGCTCAGTTACAGGAGCAAAGAAATGACCTAAAGTTGGAATTATATTTAAAAGGGAAGCAGAGTGTAAAAGTTTGAAAAGTTTGTAACCTAGCTATGTGACAGAGAAAGAAATAGCATTTTCAGGAGAGAAATATGTTTAAAAGAGTCTTGTGGAGTAGCCACTTGCTGAAGAGATTAGCATGACTAAAAGGGAATGAGTACTACTATCCCAGACGATGGGGAAAATGTCTGGAAGGTACGGAAGACCTTGAAGTCATTTTCAAGATTTTCCTTGAATGCAAATCTTCACAGCTGCTCCCATCACAGACCCAAAGGCCTAAGAAGAACCAATGCTTTCAGGGGCCAAACTGGGGTACCACTGCATTGTGTAGTCTCAGGATGCTGTTTCCTGCATCCCTACTGCTCTGGTTTCAGTCTCAGGTTAAAGAGCTCCTGATACAGTCAGGCTGCCACTCCAGAGGGTGTAAGCAGTGAGCCTTGGCAGTTTTCATGTGGTATTAAGCTTGCAGGTGCACAGAATGCAAGAATGAAGGAGGCTTGGCGTCTCGCACATAGATTCCAGAGGATGTATGGGAAAGCCTGAGTGTCCAGGCAGAAGCCTGCTGCAGGAGTGGAGCCCCCACAGAGAAACTCTACTAGGGCAGTGGTGAGGGGAAATGTGGGGTTGGAACCCCCACACAGAGTCCCCACCAGGGCACTGCCTAGTGGGGCTGTGGAAAGGGAGCCACTGCCCTCCAGAATCAAGAATGGTAGAAACGGCCAGGTGCGGTGGCTCATACCTGTAATCCCAGCACTTTGAGAGGCTGAGGAGGACAAATCACGAGGTCAGGAGATGCAGACCATCCTACCCAACATGGTGAAACCCCATCTCTACTAAAAATACAAAAATTAGCTAGGTGTGGTGGCACGTGCCTGTAATCCCAGCTACTTGGGAGGCTGAGGAATGAGAATCACTTGAACCCAGGAGGCAGAGATTGCAGTGAGCCGAGATTGTGCCACTATACTCCAGCCTGGCAACAGAGTGAGACTCCGTCTCAAAAAAAAAAGAATGGTAGAATCACTGACTGGCAGCTTGCAACCTCAATGTAGAAAAGCTGCAGGCACTCAACTCCAACCCATGAGAGCAGCCACAGGGCTGCACCCTTCAAAGCCACAGGAGTGGAACTGCCCAAGGCCTTGGGATGCAGGGCATGCATCTCCTCACACCAGGATGCAGGGCATGGAGTCAAAGAGATTGTTTTGGAGCTTTAAGATTTAGTGATTTCCCTGCTGGGTTTCAAATTTGTGTTGGGCTGATTGCTCCTTTCTTTTGGCTGATTTCTCTTTTTTTGGAATGGGAATATTTACCCAATGGCTGTACCACCATTGCATCTTAGGAGTAAATAACTTGTTTTTGATCTCACAGGCTTATAGGCAGAAGGACTTCATCTCCAGATGAGACTTTGGACTTGGGATTTGGAGCTTGGGACATTTGAGTTAAGGATGGAATGAGTTAAGACTTCGGGGGACTATTGCAAAGGTATGATTGTATTTTAAAATGCAAGAGAGACATGAGATTTGGAGTGCCAGGAGAGGAGTGATAGAGTTTGAATGTTTATATCCTTCAAATCTCATATTGAAATGTGATTCCCAGTGTTGAAGGTGGGGCCTAATGGAAAGCATTGGATCATGGGGGTGTGGGGGGAACCTCATGGTTTAGTACCATCCCCGTGGTGATGAGTGAGTTCTCATTCAGTTAGTTCAACAACCACATGAGAGCTGGTTGTTTAAAAGAGTCTAGGACCTCCCCCTTCTCTCTCTCTTGCTCTCTCTCTTGCCATGTGACATGCCTGCTCCCACTTTACCTTCCTCCATGAGTAAAAGCTCCCTGAGGCCTCCCCAGAAACTGAGTGGACATGGCACCATCCCTCCTGTGCAGCCTGCAGAACCATGAGAAAATTAAACCTCTTTTCTTTATAAATTGCTCACTTTCAGATATTTCTTTATAGCAGCACAAGAACACACTGACACACCAGCTGAAGAGTGGCCCCTCCTCAGAGAGCTCAGATTCATCTTCCTCCTCTTTGTTTCTCAGTTTCTATAATTTTAACCTCTTCCCTTTTGCGAGGGGTGAAAGCTGCTTCCTGCAGTTGTTACCACCATGATACTTTATAGTTCTCTCTCTCTTTTTCTGTCTCTCTCTCTCTCTGGCTTACTCTCTTAATCTTTTAGTTGCCTAGTTAACAACTCTATACTTAATTAGCAAATCTTTATGTTAAGTTCTCTCTGATCAGATAACTGGTATGATTTCTGTCTATGGACCGGACCCTGACTGACACAATAAATAGAAATTAATCCTATTTACTGTATGTCATTGTCTGGGACTTAGAAGGTCTGTATTTCAGACCTCATTTTACCACTATTATATAAAGTAATCAAGGAAACAGTCCCCTGGACTGCCCTCTCTCTAACTCTACTCCCATCCTCTTGGGTTACAAAGTTTCACCTGCTAGAATGCTCTTATTTCCAGGAAATAATAACAGCATTTTTTATTTATATATGCTATTTATAATAGCATTTTCAGAGTTTATGTGCCACATAGATCCTTATTTGGATTTTCTTATTTAGTCCTCATAACAACACCATGAAGTAAATACTATTGTTAGTATTATCCCTATTTCATGGACAAAGACATTAATACCCAAAGAGATGAAAAGACTTGCCCAGGGACACACACCCATAGCTGGCAGGGCCAGAAATCAACCCCAAGTAGGCTAACCCCAGGGCCAGTGTTCTTCACCTATTGGTTGCTGCTGGTGTGGAAAGAAACTAGCTCTGAATTCCAGTTCTGCTACTAATGAGGTGAATGACCAAGAGGTCGAGGTATTGGCTGGATGGCTCTTGGGAGATGGCAACCTGAGGAAGTGGAAGGAAGGAGACCAAGAGCTGGTTGCTGACGTCATCAGGATTGGTGGGCGCTGACCAGATCATTGGTAGATGCCAGCAACACAGAATGAGCTGCAAATGAGCTGGAGTTTCTAGAAGGCAGGAATGAGGGAGAAAATCAGCCTCCAATGGAGAGGGCGGCAAGGATGCAGTGTGCTCAGGGAGGATGGGTTTGAGTTGGCACAAGAGGGTTGCATGAGTGTCCTAGGACTGCCAGAACAAAGTACCATATGGGTGGCTTCAACAACAGATATATGTTGTCTTCATCCTGGAGGCCGGAAGTCTGAGATCAAGGTGGCTCCAGAATGGTTCTTTCCAAGGGCTGTGAGGGAAGGACCTGTTCCAGGTCCCTCTTCTTGCTTGCACATGGCATGTTCATGTTGACATGGTGCTCTCTCTGAATGTGTACCTGTCTCAACATTTCTTTTTACAAGGACACCAGCCATATTGGATCTGGGATCATTCTAATGACCTCATTTCAGTTTGATTATCTCTGTAAAGACCCTGTCTTCAAATCAGTTCATATTCTGAGGTATTGGGGTTAGGACTTCAACATATGGATTTTTGGGTAACACAATCCAGCCCATAACAGGAATAAAGAGAACAGTCAGAGAAAAGGAGCAGGGGATGTTGCTAGACCATGAGTTCCCACAGGTACAGGGAAGGGCTTGGAAAGGCTGAGTGGTCAGACAGGAGATGCTATTAGGAGGACTTATGTATGGAGGACTTGGGAATGAAGTCTTGGGTCTTGAAGGATGTCCTGGGAGCCTGGGTTTCTGGCAGTGACTAGGGAGAGCCAGAGAGTTGCTGTGCTGGACCTGACCATGATGGTCACCTTGGGGAAGGTGGTGACCAGTTCCAACCGGCCTGGGGCCACTGGACAGCTGGCCTTTCTTCCACTCTTGGTAATTTGGTGCCAAGTGGGGAGTAAAGGCCTCCTCGAGGCCCACACCCTTAGGCAGCATTGATAGTGGGGGTTCATCCTCCTGGAAATAAAGGGACAGGAGGTCTCCTCCAGGGCCATGAAAGCAGAGTTGGTATCACTGAGTGTCACTGACCCCTCTGTGCACGGTAAGGGCAGGGGATACAGTTTTGGAACCTTTTTGACTCCCATCAATCAATCAGATTTTCTACCTCTGTCAAGTTTCCTCTTGTAGTCAGTAAGAAAATAAAGATCCTATGAATATGGAAGGCCCTCCTGGCTGGTGTGAGGAGCCCTGCTGCAGGGGAGCAGGAACCCTTCAGGCTACAGGGGCTGGGGACTTTGAGAAGAGGCAGGCAATGTGGGGAATTCTGGGCACCCACAGGAGGGCCAGCTGCACTGTAGGCTACCCCATGGGCTGGGCTGGATGGAAGGAGCTGTTGAGGGTCAAGTCCATGGGGCAGCTCCCAGATGAGAGGGGCCTTGATGGCCCTGGATCCAGGCTTGACAATCCCACACCGTCTGAATCCAGTTAGCTCTCCTCATCTGCCTCCCCACCAAACCTCAACTCCTCCCTGCCCTGTCAAATAAGTCCATCTGGTGTGAGTGGCCCTATGTGTCCAGTTAGCTCCCCACCCCCATGCCAGTCACCCCAGGACACATGCTTACCACTTCCTCTGTCATACTATCAAACCATCACTAAGGAAACTATCAATTTGAAGGCATCAAATGATGCAACAAAGACTCTGGATAAAACCACAGTCTAGAGAGAAGCAGGGTCTCATGGAGACCGCAGGGGACATGTGTTTGAAAGTAGGGACAGGTCGCACATGGTGGCTCATGCCTGTAATCCCAGCACTCTGGGAGGCCGAGGCAGATGGATCACGAGGTCAGGAGATCGAAACCATCCTGGCTAACACAGTGAAACCCCATCTCTACTAAAAATGCAAAAAATTAGCCCGGCATGGTGGCAGGTGCCTGTAGTCCCAGCTACTTGGGAGGCTGAGGCAGGAGAATGGCGTGAACCCCGGAGGTGAAGCTTGCAGTGAGCCGAGATCGCACCCCTCTGCACTCCAGCCTGGGCGATAGAGCGAGACTCAGTCTCCAAAAAACAAAAAACAAAAAAAAAAAAAGAAAAGAAAAGAAAAAGAAAGAAAGCAAGCAAGTAGGGACAGAATCTGAACACTCCATGTATCCTGGACAAGTCCCTGCCAGTAGCAGTGAGGTGCAAACACCCAGGACAGGAACAGGCATGTGGGTCTCTCCATCTTCTCTGCCAGCTCCCAGGGCTGTACAGGGCCCCAGCCCAGCCTGCACCCCCTGAGCCCAGTACACAACGCTCACATCTCCTGGCTCCTCCACTGGCACCACTGCCCTTAGAATGTCCTTGTTCAGATGCAGCTTCGAGCCCAAGCCACACTCACAGCGTCTATCTGCCCAGGCCCCTCCCGGGATCCCTCCCACAGAGCCCTGCATTCTCACCTAGAGCAGAACCTCCAACCCCACAGAAAGAACAGCGTTCTCAGGGACAACTTACCTGGTTCCTGCCCCCTGGTGCCCCTGACCCCCAGGCTGGCAGCTCAGATCCATCCCCAGCCCTGGGACCCGCCCTGACCCGAGTCAGGAGGGACTTGCAGGAGGAAACTTGCTGTTTCCCAGTGCTCCTTAATTCTCAGTTCTCATTCTGGTGCCAGCTTTGTTTCGGACAGCTGGGGCCCACTTACATCTGACAGCTGAATTCCTATGTTCCTTCCCACGGCCTAGAAGCTCAAGGTGGAGACTGCCTTGCTCTTCCCCATCCCAGTTCCCCTCCTACCCTTGCACCTGGAGCCCAACTCCCTGTTGACAGCTGACCCCTCAGAACAACCCTGTTTTTCCCATCGCTGTAATCAGCCTGCTGTGGGGACACCCCTCTCTTTGGGCAGCTTCTACCTGCCAATAGTAATGGCCTGAAGTCCCTCAGCCCTGAAGCTCCTACCTAGAGACCTTGAAAAAGAGCCCCATCTCTAAGAAGGAAGCATTGCTTCTTATGAAAGGGTTTTCTTGCAACTTCTCACTTGAGAGCAGTTGTTGTATCCGCCTCTGCAGTAGATCAGACGCTGATGACTCTTATAAATTCTCATGACTCCAAACCACACAGTTCGGTTCCTGGTATCTCCTTTACCACCTTGGCCTGCCCCTGAAGACCAGAACGTGGTTTCGGGACATGGAGGTTTGGGTTCCCTGTCTTTGGCTCAGGATGGTCCTGCTGGTGAGATGTGTGTTGGGCACTTTTCTGGCCTTGGAAGAGCTAAAGGTCCAGGGCAAAGTCACTGAGATGGTGCAGGGATGACGGGAAGGTGGAGAAGACAAAGAAGGCCTTCACAAAGGGGAACAGAATATACAGCATATTAGCGGGTACAGCAGAGTGCTGTCAGCTGCAAGCAACTGAAAAACCACTGAAAGTAGCCAAGGAACAAGGGTCATTGCTCAGATACAGAATCTGGAGACACAATAGTACCACGCAGGGCCATGTAGGGTCTCAACCTCTTCAAGAACCCAGGTGCTTCCCCTCTTTCCGCTCTGACAGTTCAGAATGGGAGTGATGATGGCTGAGGGGACTCCAGCTATCACATGCAAAGGGCGATGCCCAGAGGTAGAAACAACAACTTCCCTTGTCTCACTGGCCAGGTTGAGATCACATGACCCTTCCTAAGCCAATCACAGGAAAGAAGAGAATTACTGTGCGTAACTTCAACTAATCAAGTTCTACCTTCTTGGGACAGGGGACAGGGGACAGGAAGGTATTTTATATCCAAGATCTGATTTTTCCAAGCTCTTTGGTTCTTGAAAGTCTATATCCTTGTATTTTATATCCAAGATCTGATTTTTCCCAAGATCTTTGTTTCTTGGAGGTCTATATGTATTGTTGGTTGTTTCTGCTGACTCTCACCCATGGTGGCTTGTTTCCTTGGGAGTTTGGTGATTGTTAATATGGGCCCCTACATGGGAGCATGTGACTATGTGGAAAGTCAACGTGGTTCAGTGAAAAAGAAATGGTGTCTTCTACTATCAACCAGAACCTTGTGCCTGAGTGACATCCGGGATCCAGCTGTTTCATTGCTCCTCCATTGACTGGCCAAGTTCGTGTTTGTACTAAGTCACGTGGTTGCACATCCATATTGTCATGCCTGTTCCCTGTCATCACGGACACCTGGAGGGGAACTATGGGAAGCAGGAGCCAGGAGCAGGCAGACGAGCTTGTTCTCTCTCCTACGCCCTGCCTTCTACCCTCCACTGCCTTCTACCTGCTCTCCCAGGACCCCCACTCCTTCCCAGTTCCTGAGATTTCGTTACATAGAGGATGTCAGTGGCAGGAAGGCCAGGTCTTTTCCTTTCATAAACAGAAAGGAGACTGTTGATGCATCCAGGGGTTACAGTGAGAAACAGAGATGTGAGTTTCACAGTGAGTGTGTGGATGAAATTCTCTATGGGAAACGCAGCTTGAGATGAGCTGAGAGCACTTATGGGGCCTTGGAAACACCATCACCTGAGGAATGGGCAAAGAAAGAGGAAATGACAACAGAGAGTGCCAAAGATCCAACAGAATGAGCTTGTCCAACCCGTGGCCTGCGGGCCACATGCAGCACAGGATGGCTTTAAATGCAGCCCAACACAAATTCATAAAAACATTATGAGACATTTTCTGCAATTTTTTTTAGTTCATTGGCTATCATTAGTGTTAGTGTATTTTATATGTGGCTCAGGACAATTCTTCTTTTTCCAATGTGGCCCAGAGAAGCCAAAAGATTGGACACCCCTGAGCTAGAGAAAGGGAAGAAAATAGGAAAGTGTGGTGTCCTGGAGGCCAAGGCACAAACAGGTGTCCAGAAGTGAAGGCTCTACAGTGCCAAATTCTGCTGCCACAGAATAGGAAGTAGCTCTAGAACTGGACAAAAGGAAGGTCCCTGCGGACAAAGCAGTATTTGTGGAGCAGGTTTCACTGAGCTGGGGAATAAGTGAGAGGGAAGAAATGCCGACAGTGAGTGCAGATGGACCCTTTAGGAATGCTGAGTACCTCCTCTGCCTGAGCAGGTGTACCCTGACCATCCCAGTTAATGCTGGAATCTGCCTTGCCATCGCCCATCCAGTCCCCTAATGGCTCCACTTCTTTGTTCCACTGTACTGACACTCACAGTCCAAAGTGCCATTTGCCTTGTATTTTTTTACTAACGTAGTATGTTCATTGCGGATTGTGTATCTCCCCTGCAAGATTATAACAGTCTCAAAGGCCTTTATCTCTTTTGGTCATCAATACGTTCTAAGTGCCCAGAGCAAGGGCTTGGCTCCCAGTAGGTGTTTAGAAGTTGGTCAAATGGAATGACTGAATGGGGAGAAGGACAGGGTTTGGGAAGAAGCCTGGGGCAAAAAAAAAAAAAAAGGTTTCTGCTTTTAGAGCTGGGTGCAGTCTGGTTGTTTATGGCTGAGAGAAAACAACTTGGTTTGAAAACATAGAAGAGAGAAGTGGGAATTCATGATGCAAGGTCTTAGGGCAGATGAGTTTTAGAGCAGGCTTGGGGGAAAGGACCTGGATCAGGGAAGCTGGGAGGGGTCAAGGTACACACGGCTGGAAGGTAGGCTTCTGGACTGTCTTAAGTAACTGAGGGGCTTAGAGTCAAGGCCCTGGGTATTGGGGATTCCCTGGGTGATGGGATTTTTGTTGTTGTTGTTGTTCATTTGTTTGTTCGTTTGTTTTTTGAGACAGAGTCGCACTCTGTTGCCCAGGTTGGAGTGCAGTAGTGCAATCTTGGTTCGCTGTCACCTCCGCCTCCAGGGTTCAAATGATTCTCCTGTCTCAGCCTCCAGAATAGCTGGGATTAGAGGTGCGTGCCACCAAGCCCAGCTAATTTTGTGTTTTTAGTAGAGAGGGGGTTTCACCATGATAACCAGGCTGGTCTCAATCTCCTGACCTCAAGTGGGTTTTTTTGAGCAAGGGAGCAACCCATCACTATGGTGACCACTCAGGGTCATTGTGTTGTACAACTCAGGAGACACCATTTGCAATCCCATAGAACACAACAGGAATGGTGCCCCTTGGAGGTGTGCAACATGGCAGCCCTGTGAGGAAGCGTTAGTGCTAAGAGGAGTGTGAGGCAGGACCCTCTGGTGGGAAACTCTTGGAGACTTAATTAAGGTCTGACTAGGGGGTTGCAGGAGGGACAGCAGAATGATCACAAATGCAGTCTGACAGCAGGTGGGAAGGTAAGAGGATCGGAGGGCCTGAGTATAACTTGTTTATGGAGGACCTTCAGGACAGGGAGCTGGCTGCACTAGGGAGATAATAAATTGAGGTTTTGATAGTTGCCGTTGCTCAAGAACAAAGAAGGAAGTCCACTTAGATGTGGTAACGTTGAAAAACATATATGATGGCAGATAAATTCCCAGGTAAGACCCATAGAGGGAATTTAGAACTTACCCCAGAAAGCATTATTGGAAGAATCTGGAACTTTTGAGATTGATGTAGGGAGGCCACACATGTCCTACTGAAATCATCTTTTAGTGTCTTTCCTACTTGATCTAATTGCATCCTGTCGCTCCATTCAGTTCAACTATATCCTAGGCCATTCAATAAACATTAATTGAGCATTTACAAGTCCTCAGAATTAGAGATAAAAAATAAACGGTATAATCCCTGTTCCTGATTGGCTGTCAGGCTAGCAAGAGAAACAAAAGCGTGAGCAGCTACAACAGAATATGGAAGATGCTCAACTAGGGGTTCTGCAGAGGAACAGGGGAGGGCAGAGGCAGGATCTCACCTAATTTCCTGTGTATGTGGGGCAACATTGAGCCTCCCTTGGTCATCTTTCTTCCCAAAGTCCCAGGAGCTGGAGCATATGGGCAAAGAAAGAGCAGAAAGCTCAGACCCCACATTTGCTCCTGGATTCCTCACTGAGGCTGTAAGAGGTAGCGCTGGCCTTAACTCAGCCGCTGAGTAGCTGTGACCTTGGGGTGCCACTTGCTACCTGTGAGCCTGGAAATAGGTTTTGGGCCAGTCCTATTGGAGGGTCCCTTGACTGCATGGTGTTCTCAAAGTTACATAGTTTGCCAGGTCAGAGAGTAGATCCCAACGATGATGAGTTGGAGGGCAAAAGCCACCACCTCCAAGAAGGCAGCCAGATACACCTTTTGATCTGCCTGGCAAGACACTCCACAGAGTCCAAGGTCTAGCTCCGGGGATGCCTCCTCTGTGGATCCTCCTCTGACCCCCTCAGAGATGAGTCTCTGGCTTCCACATGATTCTACTCTGAGTGAGGGGTTCTCCTCCTTCTGGTGCATAGGACAGAGAGGACCCCCAACTCAGAGGAGAAGCATGCCCTCTCTAAGTTGTAAACTCGATGATGTCATCTCCATATTTCATTGCCTGGTACATAGTAGGTGTTCAGTGCTCTTTGAATGGATGAATACATTAACAAATGTCAAAATCTTATATCCTCCACAACCCAGTGCCTGTGTCACTGCCCCTGGAAGTCTTCCCGTGCCTCCCTTACTAACAGTCATCTCTCTTTTCCCCATACTCCAATAGGATGCTCTTTGAATGCCTACACTGGAACAGAGCTGGCAAACTTTCTCTGTTAGGGACCAGATAGTAAACATGGCTTTGCCAGCCACAAAGTGTCTGCTTTAATGACTTCACTTCGTCATTGCGGCACAAAAACATTGTGCAGCCACAGAGAACAGAAATGAATGAGTGTAGCTGTATTCCAATAAAACTATTTGCAGGCTGGGTGTGGTAGCTCATGCCTGTAATCCGAGCAGTTTGGGAGGCCAAGGCAGGCGGATCACTTGAAGTCAGGAGTTCAGTACCAGCCTGGAAACATGGTGAAACCCCATCTCTACTAAAAATACAAAAATTAGTTGGGCATTGTGGCAGGTGTCTGCAATCCCAGCTGCTCGGGAGGCTGAGGCACAAGAATTGCTTGAACCCAGGAGGCAGAAGTTGCAGTGAGCCAAGATCACAGCATTGCACTCCAGCCAGGGTGACAGAGCGAGACTGTCTCAAAAAAAAAAAAAAAAAAAGCTATTTATGGACACTGAAGTTTGAATTTCATGTAATTTCCACATCACAAAATATTATTCTTATTTTGCTATTTTTAAAACCATTAAAATTAAAAAACAAAACAAAACAATTTTAGCTCCTGGGCTGACCTAAAACAGGCTGCAGTCTATGTTGCGTAGACCAGAGTGCACCAACACCTGCTTGAGAGCTTACTAAGATCGGCTTGCTAATAGGTTTATTTTGGTCTTGCCTATTAGCCTATAAAAAGAAGAGTTAGGAACACAGCCTTTGGATGCAGATGGATCTGTATTAATATTCTGATTCCAGACTCCCTCTCTCTTTTTCTTCCTTTTCGGTCAAAGTCACTGGGCAGGCCTGCTAAGGGCCAGAAGGCAGTCCAAGGGTAGCCAGGACTCAAACAAGGAGGGTGTGTCAGTTTCCTAGGGCTGTCATAACAGAAACTGGGTGGCTTAGAACAATAACAATGTCTTGTCTCACTTTTCTGGAGGCTAGAAGTCCAAAGTCAAGGTGCTGGCATGGCCATGCCCTCTGATGCCTCTAGGGAGAATTCTTCCTGCCTTCTTCCAGCTTCTGGTGGTTGCTGGCAATCGCTGGTGATCCCTGGCAATCCCTGGTGATCCCTGGCAATCCCTGGTGATCCCTTTTTTTTTTTTTTTTTTTTTTTTGAGACAGAGTCTTGCTCTATCGCCCAGGCTGGAGTGCAGTGGCGTGATCTCTGCTCACTACAACCTCTACCTCCCGGGCTCAAGCAATTCTCCTGCCTCGGCCTCCCGAGTCGCTGGGATTACAGGTATGTGCCACTATGCCCAGCTAATTTTTGTATTCTTAGTAGAGACGGGGTTTCACCATGTTGGCCAGGCTGGTCTTAAACTCTTGACCTCGTGATCAGCCCACCTCAGCCTCCCAAAGTGCTAGGAACCACCATGCCCGGCCCCCTTGGTCATCCTTAACTTGTGGGATCCCTCCAGTCACATGACTTTCTTCTCTCTGTGTGTCTTCATTTGTTTTATCTCTAGGGCTGTCTCCATGTCCACACTTCCCCATTTTATAAGGACATCGGTCATATTGGATTACCGCCCACCCATAAGACCTCATTTTAGTTTGATTACCTCTGTAAAGACCCTATTTCCAAATAAGGTCATATTCTGAGGTACTGGGGATTAGAACTTCTGCATATCTCTTTGGGAGACACAAGCCAATCTCATAACAGAGGGTGTCAGTACACGGCAGGACCCAGCCCAGCTTGGAAGTGGGGCAGGGGGAGGGGAGCAACTATGTAAATACACTGACAACAATAGCGTAGTTTGGCACAGCCAAGAAGGGAGGTACAGATACAGACAGAGAGAAAGCTAGAAAGAACCCTGTGGTGTTGGATTGGAATTGGCAGTATAAGTGTGAACTCATGGTTTTC
This sequence comes from Piliocolobus tephrosceles, assembly GCF_002776525.5. Lineage (NCBI taxonomy): Eukaryota > Metazoa > Chordata > Mammalia > Primates > Cercopithecidae > Piliocolobus > Piliocolobus tephrosceles. The sequence goes on from NC_045452.1 coordinate 18,613,685, forward strand.
AAAATGATAGATATAGAAATAAATATAGCTGGTCGGACGTGGTGGCTCATGTCTGTAATCCCAGCACTTTGGGAGGCCGAGGCAGGTGGATCACGTGAAGTCAGGAGTTCAAGACCAGCCTGACCAACATGGTGAAATCCCATCTCTACTAAAAAAAAGAAAAATAAAAAACAAATTAGGGGGACGTGGTGGTACACACCTGTAATCCCAGCTACTTGGAAGGTTGAGGCAGGAGAATCACTTGACCGGGAGGTGGAAGTTGCAGTTAGCCGAGATCACGCCAGTGCACTCCAGCCTGAGCAACAAGAGCAACACTCTGTCTCAAGAAAATGGAAAAAAAGAAAAAGAAAAAAGAAAATATAGCTGTAAATACAATACATGCATTTGTTCATTCATTCTCTGGCTCTGTCCAATGAGAGACCTGAGGGCAGTGACACCTAAGCAGCAGGGAACAAGGTCACCTTGTGTGTATATCTTGGCTCTAAATACCATTCTCTACTATGAGGAACCCGAACCTGTTGGAGAAAATTCCCAAGTCCAAGCCCAGGGCAAAGCAAGTAGGAGAAGGGATGAGCATTTCACGCTGCCTGAAAGGCAGGGAGGTCTTAAAGAATGATGGGGATCATTGGAAAGGACACAGGAGCCCATTTGAAGGAGCTGTCACTGGCCAAAGTTGGCATGATTTGAGCATTAAAATAAATCATGATAGGAACTGACTATAAGCCATTTAATAAAATAGAAATCCGTGAGTCCACACTGATTAAATAAGTGAAAAAAGAAAACAAGAAGGAAAACAAGCTCTTCCTTAGGTAGAATGCCAACTATTAAATACAAAAGGAATGGTGACATTTTATTTATTTGATAAAGGCAACTTTTATTTTAGATTCAAGGGTTATACGTGCAGGTTTGTTATGTGAGTATATCTCATGATAATTCATGTCCCAAACCACATGGTAAGTGTAGTACCTGGTAGTTAATTTTTCAATCCTTGCCTCTCTCCCTCACCCCTCTAAGTAGTTTCCTGTGTCTTTTGTTGCCGTCTTTATGTCCATTAGCACCCACTGTTTAGCTCCCACTTATAAGTGAAAATATACAGTATTTGTTCCTGCATTAATTTGCTTAGGATAATGGCTTCCAGCTGCATCTATGCTGCTTCAAAGGACATATTTCATTCTTTTTATGGCTGTGTAGTATTTTATGGGTGTATATGTACCACATTTCCTTTGTCCAGTCCACTGTTAATGGGCAACCGATTTGATTCCATGTCTTTGCTATTGTGAATAGTGCTGCAATGAACATATGAGCATGGGTGTCTTTTTGGATATAAACCCAGTAATTGGACTGCTGGGTCAAATGGTCGTTCTGTTTTAAGTTTTTTGAGAAATCTCCAAACTACTTTCCACAATGTCTGAACTAATTTACATTCTTATCAATAGCATATAAGCATCTTCTTTTCTCAGCAGCCTCACCAGCCTCTATTGTTTTTTGACTTTTTAATAACAGTCATTCTGACTGGCGTGAGATAGTATCTCATTGTGGTTTTGATTTGCATCTCTCTGATGATTAGTGATATTGAGCATTTTTCATATCTGTTGACTGCTTGTATGTCTTCTTTGGAGAAGTGTCTGTTCATTTCTTTTGCCCACTTTTTATTGGGGTTATTTTATTATTATTATTATTATTATTATTATTATTATTATTATTATTATTTGCGTGCTGAATTGTTTAAGCTCTGTACAGATTCTGGATATTAGACCTTTGTTGCTTGCATAGTTTGTGAGTATTTTCTCCCATTCTGTAGCTTGTCTGTTCACTCTGTTGATAGTTTCCTTTGTTGTGCAGAAGCTTTTTAGTTTAATTAGGACCTGCTTGTCAATTTTTGTTTTTATTGCAAATGCTTTTAGGAACTTAGTCATAAATTTTTCCCCAAGACTAATGTCTAGAATGGTGTTTCCTAGGTTTTATTCTAGGGTTCTTATAATTTGAGATCTTACATTTAAACTTTTAATCCATCTTGAGTTAATTTTTGCATATAGTGAAAGGTAAGGGTCTAGTTTCATTCTTTTGTGTGTGGCTGGGCAGCTATCATGGCACCATTTATTGAATAGGGAGTGTTTCCCCCATTGCTTATTTCCGTCAGCTTTGTTGAAGATCAGATGGCCGTGGGTACTCAGCTTTATTTCTGTGTTCCATTGGTCTATGTGTCTGTTTTTATACCAGTGCCGTGCTGTTTTGATTACTGTAGCCTTAGTATAGTTTGAATTTGGGTAATGTGATGCCTCAGGCTTTGTTCTTTTGGCTCAGGATTGTTTTGGCTATTTGAGCTTTTTTTTTTTTTTTTTTGGTTCCATATGAATTTTAGAATAGTTTTTCTAATTCTGTGAACATGACAGTGGTAGTTAGGAATAGCATTGAGTCTGTGGATTGCTTTGGGTAGTATGGCCATTGTAATGATACTGATTCTTCCAATCCATGAGCATGGAATGGTTTTCCAATTGTTTGTGCCATCTGTGGTGTCTTTCAGCAGTGCTTTGTGGTTCTTCTTGTAGAGATCTTTTATGACCTTGCTTAGCTAGGCATTCCTAAGTATTTTATTTGTGTGTATATGTGACTATTGCAAATGAGATTGCATTCTTGATTTGGCTCTCAGCTTGAACTTTACAGGTGTATAGAAATACTACGGATTTGTGCACATTGATTTTGCTTCCAACTTTACAGAAGTTGTTAATCAGTTCCGGGGACTTTTGGTGGAGTCTTTAGGGTTTTCTAGGTACAAAATCATATCATCAAAGAAGAAACAAGGTTTGACTTCTTCTTTTCCTGTTTGGATGTCTTTTATTCCCTTCTCTTGTCAGATTGCTCTGGCTAAGACTTCTAAATGACAGAATTTTTAAAAATCACCATTTGGCAATGATCACCAGGATAATGTTTAATTAAATTAAGGAACATCATTGCATATTGAAATTATACAGGTGTGGGAGTGGGATGAGAAAGCTTAAAAGTATCTCCCTACCAAATGCTTATAAATTACGATGTGGAAGGGGAAGTAACTTTACAATAGAGAAACTTGACTGAGGTCAAGTTAATCAAATGATCAGAGTGAACAACATTAGTGATGGGACAGATTGACAATGAAAGCCGATAGGACTCATCAAGAATAATCCAGCATCACTTCTATGTTATTTTGGCCAAAAAAGCATAACCTCAGTCTAATCATCAGACAGAGCCACATTGAGGGACATTATTCAAAACAACTAGCCTGCAGTCTTCGAGATGTCAAGGAAAAAACAAGGCATCTGTTTCAAACTGGAGACCCGAAAGACATGGTAACTAAGAGCCATGCACGGTCCCAGATGGATCCTTTGCTAGAAAATACATTTATTAAGACACTTGGTGAAACTCAAAGGGGGTTTCCACATGAAGGGTATGTGAGAGTTCTTTGGACCGTTCCTTTAACGCTCTGTATTTTGAAATAGTTTCAGAATAAAAATGGAAATGGAAAAAAAATGCAATGTTAACATATACGAGTTACTACTTTTGACAAGTTAGCTTCCTTTTCATGCCTCAATTTCTTCACCTGTACGGTGAAGACAGTAACAGCTACATAAAGGTTACTGGGAAGAGATGGAGAAGCACCGAGCCCAGGGTCCGCTCACAGCATAAATGCTCAAGCCCTGGTCATTATGAGTACTATGTTCTTGCCAACTTTTTCTTGGGTTTCTTAGTCTCTAAAAGATTGTCAATTGCAAGAAACGGTATTTTACATACCACTGAGGGAGAAAACAAACAAACAAACAAAAACATTCGATGAATTCCTGACAATGTGATTCTTCTCACTTAGAGCTTTTAATACTTATTGAGAGAACTCTGCTAGACTTACTCAAATGTAGATTTTTATCCTCTGCTACTCTATGACAACTTTTAAAAGGAGAGGATCAGTCAAGTGAATTGGCTGAGGTGTTCCTAAGGCTCCTTCACATTTTGGGTCTGGTGTCCGGAATCATTTTGAGTCAGAGTCTCGGGGTCTTCGTTTCTCCACCAGACAGCATCCTCTGTGTTCCTGATGGCATTCAGGCCTGCAGCCTGCCAGTCCCGCAGAGAGGCTTAGGAAAGACAGGCAGAGTGGGGACACCTGGGAGAAAAGAGAGGCTGGGATGTCGCTTTAATTCCATCCTCTCCAGCCCTGGAGAACCCCCTGCAGGGTTTTTCCATGCCAGGCAGACATCACACTGGCCAGAGTGCCCGAGAGAACCCCCCATGCCTTCCTCTACCCTGGGCTTTCTCTGCTAGGGTGAGGCCCTGCCAGCTCTTCCTGGCCAACCCTGCCCTTCCTGGTAGGAGGAAAGCAAAGAACAATCAAGCCAGAATTCCAGTGGCTTCGAGGAAGGTTCCCGCCCCTCCATTTCCTCCATTCCCCTCATTCCTGTCTGTTGCCCTTTCCCCTGGGAGACAGCCCCATGTAGGAGAAATCTGACGGCATTTTGTTGTGTCTTGGCACTGTGACTCATCCTGTCTTTATTCAAACTTTTCATATTTGGTTCACCACGAATAGTTTCTGCATTAATTGGGATTTTTTAAACTATATTGCATTAAAATATTACTTATATCAATTACTGAATTTTGAGATGCCTGTTTAAATTTTGAGCCTGAGATAGTGCTTCACTCACCTGACCTTAATTCTGCTAGCCCTGCTATGCTCAGGGAGCCATTCATTCATTCATTCATTCATTCACACACAGTCACTAAAGGTCTCCTCTGTACCAGGCCATGTGCTAGGTATTTGGGAGGGAAATGCAAGCCAGACACAAGCCAGCACTGAAGATAGTGTCGGAGGAAAGACAGCCATGAACATGCATGACCATATGACACATGGTGGGGTGGGGCGGCAGGGCACAGAGGATATTGGGGAATTCAACATGCCACCAGCTACCACTTGTAGGGGGTTCTCCTCTGGCCAGCTCTCAGCTAAGGTCTTCCTGCACACAGTCTCGCTGGGTCCCCTCAACAGTCCTTCCAGGTTTGTAGATGCTTCTGCAAAAGTAACAGACAAATGGATGTCCCGAGACTTGGGGAAGTAACACGCAGATGATTTGCACAAGGACACACTTTAAGAAGCAGTGGACTTGGAAGTCCAACCCAGATCTGCCTGGCTCTGTGCTCAAACCAGCTGTGGTGATTGCAGCCATTTCCACCTGCATCGCTATCGAGGAGTCAGGGAAGGCTGCATGGAGGAGGCCCTGTGTCAGCTGAGGCTTGAAGGAGGCCTAGAAGTTTGTAAGAAGATAAGTTGGAATAGAAGGCCTCCTGGAAGTAAGAAAAGTCACGTGCACTATTAGCAAAGTAGGCCTGGGCTGGCACTACTTCCTCTTTCTGCTTCTCTGTTTCCTGATGACGTCAACGTGAATAGGAAGTGTAGGAGGCTCACTCTGCCTAGAGGCTCCAGAAGAAGGCTGGACTCTCCGACCACACAGAGGTACGTTCCGGCATCCAGGAGCAGTGCTGAGGGGTGGGGTCAGGGCAGGGGGGAATGTGGGGACTCCAGGATGGAAAAGGACAGGGGGAGCCTGGGGGGCGTCCTGTGGGCAGCTGCGCCCTGGGGACTTGGAGGACTTAGGGCTTGGCCTCTTGGGATGACCTGAGCCCAGACTCCTGGGGCAGCCAGCGGGTGGGGAGGCAGCCAGGGGTGCCAAGCTGCTTTGGTGTTGTACGATAGCTCTGGGGAGGACTCAGCCTCGCCAGTGGGATCTGGTTGGTCCTGGTGGGAAGGACGCCTAGTGGGGTGGAGAGAGCTCAGGCCTGGGAGTCAAGCAGCTATGGTCTGTCTTCACTTTGTCACTAAGATGCTGGTGGTAGTGAGAGCACCCCCTGTCCACCCTGGGCTTCTGTCTCCTCATTTGTGGAGTGGGGAGCATAGATAGTCTCTGACATCTCGATTTAGAAACAGAGAGAATGCATGCTTGTGTGTTTGCCTGTGTGGGCATTTGTGTGTGTTCTTCTGTGTGTATGTGCATGTGCAGAAAGACTAAGAGGCAGAGGGTGAAACCTGGGACCTTGCTGCGCTGAGGCCCAGAGCCGGGTGCGGTGTGGCTTCGGAAGCTCACTTTGAACTTGAGAAAGAGCCCAGCCCTTTGCCCAGAGACATACCAGGCACAATACAGCCGTCTCTCTCTTTCTCTCTCACTCTGTCTGTCTTTTTAGTTATGACACTCTGCCCTGCTTATTTGGGTTGCTGATGTGTGTTGGTGCCCAGGTGTGTGTGTTCTGTAACTAAGTATGTTGGCTGGGTGGGTAGGTATGTGGGGTGTCTGCTTTAGGGTGTGTGCAGGTGTGCGTACTGGCCCTGAGAATGAAAGGGCAGGTGTTTTACTGGGACCTTGTCAGACCGGTGCTAGTGATGAGCTGCATATGTGCAATTTTTAGTCTTCAAAAACCCTGCTGTTATATTTTTGTATAGCCAAATTCTAAATTTTTTCTATTATCTTTCCTGCTTTTTAATCATTTTATAATGAGTGAACATTTCCAATTAGCTTTTGGTCACTCTTTTTCTCATCCTGCAGTTTTATTTATATTGTTCCAGTGTACAGATATACTAACACCACAGTTTAGTTCATAAGCTGTATAAGGAATGTATTTAATGCTAAACAAGCAACTATGCAGAAACCTGACTCCATGAAAATTAGAATAATCTAGAAGTATGTAGCACAAGAGACAAAGTCCCCAGCAATTTCTTGTCCGTAGTTCCATAGCTTACTCTTCTCACCACATGTATTCTTCCAGAACATTTTCTAAGCACGATACAAGCATGTAGTTTTCCTTTCCTTTTCTTTTCTTGTTTGTTTTTTGTTTTGTTTTGTTTTTGTGATGGAATTTTACTCTTGTTGCCCAGGCTGGAATGCAGTGGCACAATCTCGGCTCACTGCAACCTCCTCCTCCCGGGTTCAGGTGATTCTCCAGCCTCAGCCTCCTGAGTAGCTGGGATTACAGCCCCCAACCACCACCAGACCTGGCTAATTTTTGTATTTTTAGTAGAGATGGGGTTTTACCATGTTGGTCAGGCTGGTCTTGAGCTCCTGACCTCAGGTGTTGCACCTGTCTCAGCCACCCAAAATGCTGGGATTACAGGCTTGAGCTACCGTGCCCAGCTGGTAGTTTTTCTTTTTACAGAAATGGGATTATTTATATATTATTTTATATATATATTATTTACATGTATATATATTTCTTTTTTTTTTTACTTAATATTATATTTTGGAATATTTCAAAATTTCTACAATGATACATACAGATCTAACTTGTTAAGTAACCCTAAGAAATATGCGGCATTTATTAGGATGGGTACACCACAATGCATCTAATCTCATGTTGATTGACACCTAGATTGTTTCTAATTTTTCCACGTCTACGGAACTGTTTCTGTAGACTAAATTACTAAATGCAGAATTACCATGCAAGAGGTTGTGCGTTAGAAATTTTAATAGGTATTGGCAAATCAGTCTCAAAGCAGCTGAGCTAAGCTGACATTCCCAGGCAGTGCCTAAAAGGGCCAATTTACCTTCAGAGAAATTATCAATCTTCTAATTGTTGACCAATATTATGTATGGAAATTCTCAATGTTGCTTGATTTTTTTCTTTCTCTGACTATGGGTGAAGTTGTACATTTTCTATATGTGGATTGGCCATCTGGATTTCATTTATGATGAACGTGGAGAAATTTTTGTTCATCTCCTGTTGAATTCTCTTTTACATCTTAACTTTTAGAGTGACTCGTTTATTATGTATATTAATAATCCATTTATATATGTTGAAAATATATTCTCCCAAGTTATCACTTAGTTTTTTCTTTACTATGTTTAAGATGTCTTATGTCATATAAAAATGTTTTCATTGTTAAGTCAAACCTGTCATTACTTTTTATATGGTTTCTGGTTTTGGTGTCTTGTAAACCTCTGAGGTTACCGGCGTCTTGTAAACCTCTTTTTACTTTATGATTTCTGATTTGGCGTCTTGTAAACCTCCAAGATTACAGAAAGAGTTTTAATAATTTTACTATTTTGGTTTGACTTTCAGATTTTTAGCCCACCTAGAATTTAGAGAGGTGAATAATGTGTAAAATAACTTTTAAAAATAATTACCATCTAATTGTCTTAACATTGCTAATTATGAGTGTGCAGTTTCTCCTCTCTTCACTGATTCGAAGAGCTCCTATTACGTCCTAGGATTCTATACGTACTTTGTTATTTTCCTTATTGTTTTCTGTTCCATTTGGCTACCACTACATTCCTTATTATTTTTCCAGGGAATGGAGCAAGTCTCTCATCTCTGGTTTGTTATAATTTAGAATCAGTTTGCCAAGGCCAGGCGCAGTGGCTCATGCCTGTAATCCCAGCACTTTGGGAGGCTGAGGCAGGCAGATCCCTTGAGGTCAGGAGTTCAAGACCAGCCTGGCCAACATGGTGAAATCCCATGTCTACTAAAAATACAAAAAATTAGCCGGGCTTGGTGATGTGCACCTGTAATCCCAGCTACTTGGGAGGCTGAAGTGGGAGAATCACTTGAACCCAGGAGGCAAAATTTGCACTGAGCCGAGAGCACAACACTGCACTCCAGCAGGGGCAACAAAGCGAGACTCTGTCTCAAAAAAAAGAAAAAGACAAAAGCAGGAGGTGGGGTGGTGGGCGCGGTGGCTCACGCCTGTAATCCCAGCACTTTGGGAGGCCAATGTGGGCAGATCACGAGATCAGGAGATCAAGACCATTCTGGCTAACACAGTGAAACCCTATCTCTACTAAAAATACAAAAAATTAGCCAGGTGTGGTGGCAGGTGCCTGTAGTCCCAGCTACTTGGGAGCCTGAGGCAGGAGAATGGCATGAACCTGGGAAGCAGAGCTTGCAGTGAACCGAGATCAAGCCACTGCACTCCAGCCTGGGTGACAGAGCAAGACTCAGTCTCAAAAAAAAAAAAAAAAAAAATCAGTTTGCCAAGTCCATGAAGTATCTTTTTGGAATTTTCATGTTGATTGCATTGAATTTAGAGATTATATGAGGGACATTGGCCACTGGAAGTAAAGACAATAGTGAGAGCCTCTTGTGTGAGGCTTTTACGGGAGTACACTAACGTGCCCCCTTGGCTCTGACACCGCCTTTGGTTTCTGGCAGACATTCAGTGATGCCAACGTTTCCTCCACTGCCTCATTTGCCAGGGTTTGTTTTTCATTTAACCAGAAAAGTCGTGTTTATTATTAAATATTTAGGAGCATCTTTCAAGATCAACTTATCCTTTTTTCCCTTTTAATCCGTTCATCTGTTTGTTTGAATCATAAATAGATTTCTCGAGGGTTCTCCTACAATGCATGGAGTACCCTCTACTTGGCCATGATGTCTTCTTCTTTTAAAAGTCTTTGTCTGGTTGACCTATGAAATTGTTTGTTTCTGGAGTGAATTTGTATTTTGCTTTCTTCCGCCTAGTTTTTATTCCTACCATTCAATTTCTTCATAAGCTTGGGAATGTTTTATGTGTGTGTTTATTTTAAGTAAGAAGGTGTTTGGTTTTTCTCTTCTTTTTTCTCTCTCTTCCTTTCTCTGTCCCTCCCACCCCTTCTTTGTCACCCTCCTGTCCCCATGCTTACTCTGCATTCGTAGTGATTTTTAATCTTCACATTTTTAAGGATTTAAAATGTATTGAACTTATATTTTCTGGTTTGGGCGCAGTGGTTCACGCCTGTAATCCCAGCACTTTGGGAGGTCAAGGTGGGCAGATCACTTGAGGCCAGGAGTTTGAGAACAGCCTGGCCAACATGGTGAAAACCAGTCTCTACTAAAGATACAAAAACTAGCCAGGCGTGGTAGTGCACGCCTGTAGTCCCAGCTACTCAGGAGGCTAAGTCACAAGAATCGCTTGAACCCAGGAGGCAGAGATTGCAGTGAGCCAAGATCATGCCATTGCACTCCAGCCTGGGTGATGGAGTGAGATTCTGTCTCAAAAAATATATACATTTTTTTAAAAGAAACCATATTTGCTACCAGCATTTGGGTTTATTTAGCACATGTATGCTCTTCCAAAACAAGAGGAGATCTTTAGCAAGTTTTCAGTTCTCCTCCACTCTCCACCCCAGCCTCACAGCCAACTCCCATGTTAAAATCATCTGAGTTTTGGTTCAATATTCTTCTTTACTTATCTATAAGTGTGACTGGTTTCTTTGCCTCAGTATTTCAGCCTATCTTGGATTTTTTTTCCTGAAATATAACCTAGAGTAATTTTTTTCAGAAAAGATTTGAAAAACTTTCTTTGTCCTTACATATCCAAAATTTTTTGTGTCCTTTAAACGTCAAAGAAAACTTGACATTTTATGATTCTAGGTTTAAGCATAATTTTCCCTTGGTATTTTCAAGACATCTATTTAAAGTTCAGAGTCTCTCATGTGAAATCTCTAGCCAATCTGACCCTTGTCGCATTCAAAGTATCCTATTTGTTTTCTTCTGGAAGCATTTCTAGGATTATCCTCATATTCTTGCAAGATATAAAGTTTACCAGTGAGAACTGGGTTTGATTCTATTAAAAGGAATCTTGGGAGTTAACTCTGATCTCTGTCCCCTACTATAAAACCCCATTGTAGTAGCCCCCACCCCTTGAATACAGATTCCTTACTGTCTTTAAAAAATATTTTACAGGCCGGGCGCGGTGGCTCAAGCCTGTAATCCCAGCACTTTGGGAGGCCGAGACAGGCGGATCACGAGGTCAGGAGATCGAGACCATCCTGGCTAACACGGTGAAACCCCGTCTCTACTAAAAAAAATACAAAAATCTAGCCGGGTGAGGTGGCGGGCGCCTGTAGTCCCAGCTACTCGGGAGGCTGAGGCAGGAGAATGGCGGGAACCCGGGAGGCGGAGCTTGCAGTGAGCTGAGATCCGGCCACTGCACTCCAGCTTGGGTGATAGAGCGAGACTCCGTCTCAACAAAAAAAAAAAAAAAAAAAAAAAAAGTTTTACAAAGGAATCTTTTTCTTTTATTAGTGGGCCTTTTTTTCCTTGAAAGCCCTGGGAAGCTTTCCCCATTTGCTGTTGTATCTGGTTGGTTGCAAACGGAAAATCCCTAAGCAACAGTGGCTTGACAACATAGAAGTTTCTTTTTCCTAGCATATAAAAGAGGCCCAGGGGTAGCAGTTTCAGGTTAGTATGGTTGCTCCAGACTGAGACTGGGAATCCAACTTCCTCTCTTTCTGTTGTATCATCTTCACATATGACTTCCATCCTCAAGGTAACCTCATGGTCCAAAATAGCTGCTGAAGCTTCATCTATTACCTCCAAGTTGCAGGTTGAAAGAAGGAAGAAAGACAGAGGGACAAAAATGAACCTCTCCCACCTGAGTCAACTGCCATCGAGCAGCCTTTTTTGGAAGACATACACAATGTTTCTACTCTCACCTCCTTGGATCACATTTAGTCACTTGACGGCACCTAGCAGCAAGGGAGTAGAGGAAATAAAAACTTTGATTCTGTGTAGCAATCAACTCAGCTGAAACCTTGGCTTCTGCTGCCAGGAGGAAAGGGACACGGTCTTCCACTGTCTTTCAGACTAGGTGGCTAACACTGTCTGCCATACCTGCTCTTAATGCTCTCCACCCCCTGCTTCTGGATGCTGGAATTTTTGAATTTCTTTCCCAGGTCTAAACTTTTCTCTAAGACTTTTCATCTCCTTGACTATTTGCTCTATTTTATATATCTATCTTTTTCATTTGTGGTATCCCTTCTGTGGTCTGGCCTGTTATTGATAGTTTGCTGGGGTTTTTTGTTTGTTTTTTTGAGACAGAGTCTCAGGCTGGAGTCCCATGGCAGCTGTCTTAGCTCACCGCAACCTCCGCCTCCCAGCTTCAAGCAATTCTCCTGCCTCAGTCTCCAGAATAGTTGGGATTACAGGCGTGTGCCACCATGGCCAGCTATATATATATATATGTATACACACATACACACACTTATATATATATATATATTTTTTTAGTAGAGACGGGGTTTCACCATGTTGGCCAGGCTAGTCTCAAACTCCTGACCTCAAGTGATCTGCCCGCCTCAGCCTCCCAAAGTGCTGGGATTACAGGCACGAGCCACCACGCCTAGCCGTTGACTGATTTTTTTTTTTTAATTATGGATCTCACATCTTCAAATTCCAAGAAGTCTGTTCTTTGCATAGAAGTGCCTTCTTTTAAATGGCTATGATTTCTCAAATCTCCCCGAGGATGCTAATTTAGATGTCTTAATGTACTCTTTTATTTTTGCTGTATCTGTGCCTGTCTGTAGAAGCGTCTGCTGGGTTAGTGTATGTCAGAATAGATGTGTGCTGTTTTGACATTTGGGAAATGGAATCACTATTGGTATAGAGGTCAGGGACAGAGTGTAGAGGTAACTCACCGTGGGCTTGAATCCCAACCTGTTCCTTACCCACCGTGTGACTGTCGACCAATTATATAACATCCCACCCGTTTTCTCATCTACAAAGTGGAGATTCTAGCGGTAACCTATATATGGACGTATTCATATCCGTGAAGCCTTTTGAATAATGCCTGGCTCAAGAAAAACACTGCAATATTGTCAGCCACTATCATGAATTCTCTCTGTATAGGTGAATGTTGTTTGTACTCTTTAATGATATTGATTTGTTTTAATCTTTTACACTAACCTGTGCTCCATAATTCTAGTTGCTATGGTCTATGTGTTTAAGTGCTCCCAACTTTATGTTGCAACCTAATCCCCAATGTGAGACTATCTAGTGGTAGTGCCTGTGGCACCCTATAGAATACCCCAGCAGGTGCCCTTGCTCCTTCCGCCACGTGAGATTACAGGGAGAAGACTGTGAGGAACAGGCCCTCACCAGATATTGAATCTTGAACTTCCCAGCCTCCAGAACTATGAGAAATAAACTTTGTTACTTGTAAGCCACTCCATCTATGGTATGTTGTTAGAGTAGCCCTAAGGGATGAGTATGTTGGTGCAAAGATTTTCTGTTCGCACTCTGTCCTTTGCTTTTATGGTTCAGTCAGTTTGATAAATTACAGAAGATTTCACTTCTATGTACTTCTGCCAGCCTTTGTCTCTGTGATGTCTCCTATGCTTTTAAGCTTAAAGAGTTCAAAGGCATTCACTCCTCTGGTTTGCAGGTTTCATAGGATGTAACATTTTACATTGAAATTTGTAATTAACTTGTTATTTGGGGAATGGTGTGAAATGCGGTTTTAGATAGGCATTTTTATGTTGTTATTCAATGATGTTAGCGTTTTTTTAAATTGAAGATTTCATCACTTCACATTGACTCCTGATTCCTCCTTCATCATGTGTTAGTACATTCTGGGGTCAAATAGAGTTTGTTTCCAGCCAGCATGTCCGTTGATAGATTCTGTGTGTGTGTATGTGCGTCTGTGCATGTATCTGTATGTATGTGTGCATGTTCGTGTGTAGATGGTCTATGCGAGTGTGTATATGTGTATGTGTGTGTGTTGTGCATGTGTATGTGTGTGCCTGTGTGTGAATTTGTGTGTATATGTGTAAATGTGTGTGCATGTTTGTGTGCATGTGTATACATGTGTGTATACATGTATGTATCTGTGTTGTTCGTGTATGTGTATGTGTGTCTGTGTCTCTCTGTGTGTGTTTGTGTGTATGTGTGTGTGCATGCTTGCATGTGTATATGCATGTATATTGTATGTATCTGTGTGTGTGTCTGTGTCTGCGTTTGTGTGTATATGTGTGGGTATGTGTGTGCACGTTTTGTGTGTACGTGTATATATGTATGTATCTGTATGTATCTGTGTGTGTGTTGTACATGTGTGTGCCTGTGTGTGTGCGTGTGTGTGTGTGTGTGTGTGTTTGCGTGGGCATGTTGAGTGAAGCTTCCAGCAATCTTCCAGAAGAAAAGGAGCCACAGTTGTCTGTTCTGCTCTCTTGGGTACTTCCCAGACCAGTGAAATGAAAGGGAGGAAACCCCCGGCCTCCGAGGAGAAAAGGGAACTGGCAAGCAGAGGGTGGGGGGATGACGGTAAATGGAGCAGGGGTGGGGAGAGCACAGGCCCTGTGGAAGCGAGGACATGTGTGTGTACGTGTGTTCATGTCCAGGGGATGACACTGTGGCATCCAACAGCCGTGGACCCGCAGCCCACGGGGAGCTTAGTAGGAGTCACGTCCCAGGCCTCCCTCTCAGCTGCCCTGCTGTCTAGCGCATTGTGCAGTGGTAGTGTCAGTGACTCAAGTGGGGGCCCAGTGCCTCAGGCCACGCAGCGCATGTCCATTGCCTTCATGTTGCGGGACACTGAGGGGTCATGCATGAGGGCCACTTCTCTGGGTTGTCCCCACAACATGGGTGGTGTCCCTGGGACACGTGGAAGGGGAGGGGCAGCTCACTGCTGACATCTCCTTCTGCAGGCCTGGAGGAGGCAGAGGCCAGGAGGGAGAGGTCCCAAGAACCTGTGAAATGGATCTGGCCTGGCTCCCAGCTGGGCAGGAACACAGGACTTCAGGACACTGAGGACCCTGCCACGCCCATGGCCAGCACCCACCAGTGCTGGCACCTGCCTGTCCAGAGCTGACCAGGGAGATGGCACTGGCCCAGAGGCTGCTCTCCATGGCCCTGCTGGCCCTGTGCTGGGGGCGCAGACTGGCAGGGGCAGAAGGTGAGTCCCGTGGCTCCCACCCCCTTCCCTGTCCCCCTCCTCACTGCTGCATCCTGGGGAGGGCCGCAGCGTACCCCCAGGACCCTGCCCACCAGCCCTCCTCCTGCTCCTCTCCCTCCGTCTCTCCCCCTGGCCTTCCCTGGGCCTCCCTCGCTTCCCTCCTCCTGCACATTCCTGCTCATCCTGTCCTGGAAAGTCCAGCTGAGCGTGTCTGGCTTCCTGGCCCACATTTCTCAGCACCGCACTCCTGGCCCCCAGCCTCCAGGATGGCTGCTCTGGCCGTTTCCCTGTCCCTCCTTCCCCAGCAGACACTCTCTGCACCTCAGTGGTTCCCACCTCCGGGACTTAGCTCCTGCAGGTCCTCAGCCGGGGTTCTCTCCCTGCTTCAGCCGCTAGCACCCTCCTTGTGCCTGAAGGCCATGCTGGGATGCTCCTGGGTTCTTGAGGTGAAATGGCCCCTCCCAAGGGCTCCCAGACTCCCAAGGGCTTCTGTGACAATGCTGAGACCACAGACCCTTAACAAATACCAGGCTCCTGAGGCTGGGGACTAGAGAGCAGGGGGGAGGGCATAGGTAGGACTCTGCCACACTGCATCCCAGGGCTGAGTGCGTGCCCCCTCCCAGGCTGCACAATGGGTTCAGGGGCCGGGCCTGTGCTTGACCCATGTCCCTGTCCTGAAGGTGGGGGAGGGGACCGTGCGCAGGAACAGCACACAGCAGAAGCCCAGAAAGTGTGCTGAGAACCAACAGAATATCGTGCTTCTGTCGGGAGAGGAGGGTCTGCAACCAGGAGACCCCCATCAGGCAGACCCCCTTCCCAACTCAGGGCACCTCTGCCTGGCCACCTGGTGCCTCTGCAGGGACCTGGGAGACCCCTCCCCAGAGTTGGGCATCCCAGAGCACCTGGGGGTGATGGTGACAAGGGTCCCACCAGGAAAGAGAGGTGACCCCTGCCTACCCCTCTTGTCAGAAACCGTCCCGCTGCGGACCCTGCGCTGCTACAATGACTACACCAGCCACATCACCTGCAGGTGGGCGGACACCCAGGATGCCCAGCAGCTTGTCAACGTGACCCTCATTCGCCGGGTGAATGAGTGAGTGACGCTGGGTGCAGGGTCCATGGGCAGGGGCTACGGTGTCCCCTGTGCCTGGAGTGGGACGGTGGTGTAGAGAGGGACCTGTCAGGTCAGCCTCGGGGTGGAAGTGGACAGAGGACAGAGGAGAAGGGAGGCCCTCCTGGGAGCTCCTGCCCTGCCAGGCACCTGCCAGGCCAGGCGCTACTGTCTGACCTGGGGTTTCTGTGGAGTGCCTTCTACACACACTCACGTTGTTGATGATGGTGGTGGTGACAATGGTGACAATCTTCTCTTATTTTGTCACAATTTAACACAATTGCCCCACATGTCCTGTCTTAGTTCCTCCTCACTGTGAGGTGGGCAGGGCCAGGCCACGATGCCCCAACTGTGCCACCGCCTGCCTGTCCAGAGCAGAGCAGGGCGATGATGCTGGCCTGGGAGCTGGCCTGGGAGTTCACAGATGGGGAAACTGAGGCCCTGGAGGTGAAGTGCCAGCCCTGGCCACAAGGTAGGGAGTGGCAGAACAGGCCATGTGAACGTGTCTGGGAGGGGGCTCCGCACTCTCCCCGGGTCCCCCTCTGCATATGGGCTGCGACCTGTCTCACCCGAGCTCTCCTGGGCATGCGCCACACGGGAAGGGGACCAGCATCGCTCTGGGGTGTTGGCCAGGGTCTAAATCAGCCTTAAATGAAATAATTAAACAGCTGGAACCAGAGAGGCAAGTGACAACCCATTGGAGGTCACCCCAGCATTGGGGGGTGGGACTGGCTCTGCCACCTCCCCACCCCTCCACCACCTTCAGTTCTCCTGGGTGCCTCTGTCGGACCTTCTCCATTCTCCCCAAAGACCATCCTGCCCCTCCCCGTGACCTGCTTCCTGCTGCTCTGACACAACAGGGGACCAGGGAGACGCTCCCTCCCCACTCCACACTCACATTCCCCACTGCCCACTGCCGGGGCGTGGGCCTGGACCAGGGCACCTATCTAAGGCCTAAGACCTGATGCTGTCAGGTCCTGTTACTCAGGAACATCACGGCCCCCAAGTCCCTACTCTGCCCTGTGCCACCCACTATACCCTCTCCCAGGATCTTTCCCAATCGCCTTGCAAACCTCAGATGCCCACAGGAGTGCAGCGCCTGGGCATCTCCTGACCTGGCCACCCTGCGGCCCCTCTTTCTCTGTTTCCTTTGACAGCAGCATTCCCGACAGAGTTGTCCACACTCACTACATTCAGTGTCTTTCCAGCCATTTCCTCCTGGGCCCACTCCCCCAGGATGCTGCTCCCACCAGGCCACCCAAACTGCTCTGGTCCAAGTCAGCAATGCCCCGGGGAGCAGGATCTCATGGTTGGGCCTCCGCCTTCTTCCTACTTGACCAGGGGCAGCCCCTGACAAGGAGGACCACCACGGCCTCCCTGCAGTTCCTCCTGCACCTGGCTCTGCCCACAGCTCACCCAGCGCCCCCGGGGCCCTGCCCACCTTCCTCTTTCTTCTTGTCTGCTGCCTCTTGGTTCTCTCGGCTGCCAAGGGTGAGATGCCCAGGCCTAGTCCATGGACCTACTCTCTGCTGTATCCACTCTGCAGAGACCCCCTCAGGACCTGGGGGCATCTCCCAAAGGTGACCTCAAGCCCACACTTCCCCTAAGCTCCAGGCCTCCAGGCTCACTAGCCTCTCCACCTGTCACTTAAACCACAGGCGTCTCCGACTCCAAATGTCCTCAGCCAAAGTCCTGCTCTCACCTGAGCTGCGTTGCTGCCTCCATCTTCCCCATTTCGCTTTCTAAATGGGAGTTCCTAGTGGCTCAAGCTAAACAATAGGGAGGATTTTGTTTTAAGTCTCTTTTGCCACCATTCCTTCCTGACTGCTACATCCCTCCGCCAGCAAATGCTGCCAACCTTATCTCAAGCAGAACGTGAATCTCACCCACACCAGCCTGACCAGCCTGGTGCACGCCACTTCCTGTCACCTGGATATTCCAGAAGCCTCCTAACTGGGCCCCCTGCTTCCAACGTTGCCACATTCCCACCTCAGTCTATTCACAACTGAGGACCCTCAGGAGTCCTTTCAAAGCATTCATCAAAGTCTGCAATGCCTTTGCTCAGAACTGTTTCCCAGTCACTCATAGTGAGATCCAATCCCGTCACGTTGACGGATGGGTCTCCTACACCTCCCTGTCACATGCTCTACTCCCCGCGCACTGGTTCGAGGCCAAACCACGCAACACACCAAACTCTGCCTGCCCCAGGGCCTTTGCACATGCGGTTCCCGTTTCCTGAAATCCTCACAATTTGCACAGTCCCTCCTTCAATGCCTTTAACATTCTGCCCCCAGGTCACCTCCTTAGAGAGGCCTGCTTGTCCCATATTTCAAATCGCCTCCCCAGCCCAGCCCTTACTCCCTCCTCACTTGCTTCTTGCTTTATTTATCCACATGAAGTTCTCTCCACTGCTCACGCTACGCGCTTTGTTCCATGCGGGTCCGCTTCTCCCAGGATGGCAGCTCTGGGGGCAGGATTTGTGTGTGCTTTGTCACTGCCTGGCCCCTGATTCTGGACAGAGCCAGGCACGTGGTGAGCACTCAGTGAACCTTTGATGAGTGAGTGATCCCCATATACCCTGGGCTAAGCCATGTCCTCTCCCAGCAGGGACCTTCCAGAGCCAGTGTCCTGTGACCTCAGTGAAGACATGCCCTGGTCAGCCTGCCCCTATCCCCGCTGCATGCCCAGGAGATGTGTCATTCCTTACCAGAGTTTTGTCGTCACGGACGTTGACTACTACTCATTCCAACCAGACAGGCCTCTGGGCACCCAGCTCATCGTCACTCTGACCCAGCATGGTGAGGGGCTGGGGACCCCGTCTGGGGCTTGGTTTCCCGTGTGGACAGGGGGGCACCAGGGGTGGCCCAGGGAGTCTTCAAGGCAGGAGACCGTGGCTTGGGGTTGGGTGAGGGTTTCTTGAGGGATGAGGGTGTGGTCTGGTTACGTGGAGGCTTCAGAGCAGGGACGGTATGAGGGGCCCCTGACAAAGGCTTCTCCTATGCCCCGGCTGCTACCACCTCCCACTAAGCCATGGGCTTCCAGCACTGCAGGCTTCCCTTGAAGAAACACCGTTCTCACCACTCACTTAGAAACCTACCCAGTTAGAAAACTCTGTCCGCTTAGTTGTTTCATCTCATCTCTGAAGCAACCCGTTTCCTGGATGTGGCCCTCGAGGCCCAGGAGGTCAGATGCCTCCTCTGAAGTCCCCCCGCTGAGCAGTAATGACAGAGATGGGTCAGCCTTCCCAGCGGCTTCCTGCACGGTAGACGGGGAGCTTCTCCCCTCCCTGCCCTGGAGGAGGGACCCCGTGTGGGCTGCAATCCCACAGTGGTCCCTGAAGCCATCTGTGGTCTAGGGTGGGGTAGATGATCATTTTATATAGTTAGGTTTTATTTGCCTCTATAGTAGAAAGAAATATAACCCGCAGTTCGAAGTCCTGGATTCAAGGAAATGGTTGCTTAGAGTGAAGCTAAACCTAAAAAGGGACATGTTTTATGAAAGTTTTCGTTGACGTGGCAAAAACCCACGCCAGTGGCAGGCTGGTAGGAGGAACTGCAGGCTGTCATTGGAGTCTCAGAACCACGGCAGGCTTGGTGCTGTTACTGGTGCCTTTGGCTGCTGCTGAAACGGAGACAGAGGGAGGTGACTAGTCCAGGGCCTCTCTGCTGCTGCTGGCAGAGCTGAGATCCAGCACAGGATAGTCTGGGTCCTTGGTCCTAACCAGCAGCCCACCTGGTGCTCTTTGCAAGGGTCACACGGAAGGGGCTCTGACCGTGGTTTCCTGCCCCTTTTTGTCACAGCATCATCAAGCCACTGCCAGAGGAGGGGATGGGTTAGGCCACCAGGAATCCATCAGAAGCAATGTTTCCACACATGGGTTTGATGGACACGAGAGTCCCTTCCTTCCGGAGAGCAGCTCAGGGTGCCCAGGCTGGAGGGAGGAGAAATACTATATGTCGTCCACCGTGAGAACTTACCGACAGCGGCGGGTGGGTGCCTCATGCAGGGGATAAAGGGCAGGGTCCCTGGGAGATCAGCACAGGCTTCCCAGAAGTAAGAGCTTTGCAACTCAGATCTGAAGGGTGGACAGGAGAGGAGGGCAGGAGGAGCCTCTCTGGCAGGGTAACAGCTGCGCAGAGGCTGGGGGACTGGAAGGGCACGGGTGGCTGGGGAACCTGCTCTCCATTGGGCCCAGGAAGCGTCAACTTCAAAGGCTGGGCGGTGGTGGGAAGAAGCAGGAGACACAGGCAGGGACCTGACCCCGGAGAGGCTTCTGTCTCCTGCAGTCTCAGGGCAGAGGGGACCCGCTAGGCACGGAGAGCACTGAGGGGAAATGCCATGATCAGATGTGGATGTGAGAATGCTGGGGACAGGGGACTTACAGGGTAGATTGGAGGAGCAGGAGTTGGGAAAGAAGTTGAAGCTCAGGACGTGACCTCAAGCACTCATTCCTAGAAATGACGAGGACACAGCTGGCTAGGAGATGGGGACACGAGGGCAGGCAAATCAGAGTTCGGATATACACACAATTCATTCGTTCAACCCTCTTTCCTTGAGCACCTACATATACCAGCAAAGCCGTCCACAAACCAGCCAGCCACCCTGCCCTTGGAGCTTACAGCCTGGAAACCAGGAAGGTTTCTAGGGCGATGGAGACAACTCAGATATAGGGAGAGAAGTGCGGCCCTTGGCCTCCTGGAGCCTGTGTTGAGCGGTGAGGTAGGGTCCAGCCTAATGCAGACTAACGATGAATCAAGGAAGCTGGGGGGTACTGGGCAGGTGACAGGCCTGCCTCTGATCTGCTCTGAGGCTCCATGTCTGGAGACCTTGGACATTTCACTTCCTCTATGAGTTTCTCCATCTGTGAAATGAGCTGGTGGACTAAACCTCTTGAGTTGGTTGAGCAGGTTTCTGATGGGGCTGCCAGTCTGTGTAGCTTGTGGCAGCTTCCAAGAGGGCTCTGCCGGGAAGGACTCCCCCTCCATGACAGCCTCGGGGGTTGGGAGTGCAATGACCCATGAGGGACGCCAGTCCTGGCTGTGGGTGGGGAGGGGCGGCTCCTCTGCTGTGTGTCTGCCGTTCTGGGTTGATGATTCCTGACACGCTCTAACACACCATAGCCCATGTCCAGCAGAGAGCACTTACCTCCTATGCGTGAGGGTATTTTTGTTTGAAAGTCATTCCTCGGCAAGCAGACACAGAAATGCCACAAAACAGGTGCCATGTCTTCATTCTGCATTTTCTTGAACAACCCAGAGTTCCCAGGAGATGGGTGCTTGCCTTGTGGCTGCAAGGATTTCATGAGAAGCCCCAAGTTTGCCTACAAATATCCGTTCATTCATTCACTCATTCACCTTGCCTTGTAATTCACTAAACAGATGCATCTTGGCCTGGAGATAGGGAAGGGGATCAGGACCAACCCCACCCACCCCCATCTCCTCACCCCTTAGGGGAGGCAGACACAGAAACACAGGAATCCCTCCGCTGTGGTAAGACCTGGTGGAGGGAATTCCACTGAGCTATGGTGGCAATGAGAGAAAGAATAAGGGATTCTGCCTGGAGATGCGGATCCGAGGACGTTCCTGGAGCCAGAGGCATTTGCCCCGGGCATTGACAGCAGGAGGGACCCTGGGCAGGAGGAAGTGAGCTTGGACAGCAGGAGGGGGAGGCCTCTGGACCGCAGGCCCCTCTGCTGGCAGGAGCCACCCAGGCTGCAGCATGGGCAGTGGGGAGCCTCAGGACAGAGGAGGCTCCATTGAGAGTTTCCTCACCAGCGCCTTTCAGGGAGCTCGGGTCACATGGGCGCTGCAATCGGCACGGCTTTCCATTGCTTTCATGTTGAAACGCTACAGTTTTGCAGATGAAGCCTGAGGCCCACAGAGGAAATGGGTCTTGCTCAAGGTCCTTCAGCTGCTGGGGGCAGGGGTGGCCTGGAACCCCCCCGTGTCCACACAAAAGACCACGCAGGCCCTGACTGCCCCCCAGCGGTCCAGCCCTTAGGTGCCCTTCACTTCCCCCTCCAGTCCAGCCTCCTGCGCCCAAGGACCTGCGGATCAGCACCGACCAGGACCACTTCCTGCTGACCTGGAGTGTGGCCCCTGGGAGGCCCCAGAGCCACTGGTTGTCCCTGGGGGATCTGGAGTTTGAGGTGGTCTACAAGCGGCTCCAGGACTCTTGGGAGGTAGGAACCACGGCCAGCTCTGTCCCAGCCCAAAGGGATGGGCGGCACCCCTCCTTCAGCACCCACTGTCTCCTGACAGGATGCAGCCACCCTCCTCTCCAACGCCTCACAGGCCACCCTGGGGCCAGAGCACCTCATGCCCAGCAGCACCTATGTGGCCCGAGTGCGGACCCACCTGGCCTCAGGCTCTCGGCTCTCCGGACGTCCCAGCGAGTGGAGCCCAGAGGTTCGCTGGGACTCCCAGCCAGGTAAGGGAGCCAGAGCCCAGGAAATGCCCTGTGGTGGGAGGGTGGGCTCATCAGGAGCTCCTGGCACAGCAGGGTTCCTGGGCTCCACCTGGGGGCTTCCCAGATCTCCTGCTGCCATCTTTCCAGGAGCCTCCCTGGGCCGTCCCACCTGTACTGTGATTGCTGCCCAGTAGGAGCCTGCATCTGTTCACTTTGGGCTTCCCGGTTTCTGCATGCTCTCTGCCACCGGCAATTACAATACTAACAACAATAGCGCTATTAGCAGCCGCGTGTTAATGGAGGCTACAGGATATGCAGGGCTTACGCACGTTTTTCTGTTCAATCCCCAAACACTGAAACTTAGATACTATTTCCATTCTCTGGGAGGGTGTGCAGGTGCACAGAACTCTCTGTCTCGGAGCTGTTGGACGCCCAGCTGGCAGGTTCAGGCTGAAGTTTCAGTCCTGGTCTTTTGACCCCAGAGCTCGTGACCTCTGTGATGAATCACACGGAGGGCACCTACCGAGAACTATGGGAGGGATGAAGGAGGGAGGGAGTGTATGAGGACCTGTCTCCCTCCCAGGGGACGAGGCCCAGCCCCAGAACCTGCAGTGCTTCTTTGACGGGGCCGCCGTGCTCAGCTGCTCCTGGGAGGTGAGGCAGGAGGTGGCCAGCTCAGTCTCCTTTGGCCTCTTCTACAAGCCCAGCCCAGATGCAGGGTGAGCACCTTTTTTCTCCGTCCCCTCCCCTCCTCTTGGCCTTGCTGTCTCCACGCTTCCTTCTGTCCCTGGGGCCCCAGCAGAAGCCACAGCCCACCCCAAGCTCTCCTCCCTCCCATGTGCCCTCCCTCCCATGTGCCCTCCCTCCCCCTGCCCTCAGCTCTGCTGTGCTCCTCAGGGAGGAAGAGTGCTCCCCAGTGCTGAGGGAGGGGCTCGGCAGCCTCTACACCAGGCACCACTGCCAGATTCCCGTGCCCGACCCCGGGACCCACAGCCAATACATCGTCTCCGTTCAGCCAAGGAGGGCAGAGAAACGCATAAAGAGCTCAGAAAACAGTGAGTTTGCTCCCAGCCCGCTGTGGGGATGGTCTGGGATTAGCCCACCCTCATTGTGTAACCCAGATCAGCTCAGGGTTCCTCCTGGCCAAGTCTTCATGTTTGTCACTTTCAAAGAGATGCAGTCCAGTGACCAAAAGTGAACAGAGAAGCAATGAAACCACGATGGCAGTGGCCGAAAACAGGAGCAGATCTTTTAAACCTCTGATCTCTTGTCCTTTTCTTCTGCTTCCCTCTCCTATCCTGCAGCTCTCCAAATCTCCACCGCTAGCCACACCCTCCTGATCCTGTCACCAAAACCCTCCCTTTCATTCCTCGTTGGATTTTCCTCTTTCTGATTTCCTAAGTTTCCCGCCGACTGATATTCTTCCTTTAATGTCACTGATCTATGATGTACTTTTCAGCTGGGGTCTGTGGTGTGTACAAATAGTGTTGATCCTTGGAGTTTAATATGCTTCATTTCTGTGATGTAACAAAGACCCCAGTGCAGTGGAACCTCTCACATTGTTTCAGGGTGACCAAGTCCTTCCATCCAGTCTTTAGCATGTGTGAAGGGCAGAGGCCAATTTGTCTTAGTTACCTGGGTTTGAATTTATCATTAACTCTCTTGAGATCCTCACTGGAAAAAGCGATTTTGATTGTTCAAATGCACAGGATATATTAAGGGCCTCATATAATGCCTGGCACATAAGAGGCCTCAACAAATTACAGGCATTCATATTATGTTTATACTGTGAAGGCATCGAGGTTATAAGCATTCTCTTTTTTCTTTTGGGTAGACTGAAGCTCAGAGAGGTTGAGTGACTTACTTAAAGTTGCACAGCTGTCAGTAGGCCGATCAAGATTAGAGTTCAGAACTTCTGAGTCCCTGCCCAGTTTCTGCTTTCTTTACCCTTTGCCTCTTTCAACTTGTGGGTCTGCTGGCCAGGTGGGAGGTGCTGTCTGCAAAGGGCTTCCCCTTTCTCTTTGGCCACTATCTCGTTGGGGAGAGGCCTCACCTAGATGTTGTTGAAGGCCTGCTACAGCTGCTGTATTGGGGATTTTCTGGTGATGAGAACGTGTGAATGGTCCCGGCCTTCAGCCATCTCCCTACAGCACCTCTGGGAGTGTCAGACAAGAGAGCCCATCACACTGGTGGGGTCGCAATCTTTGTTCTACCACTGCTTACCTGCCTTTCCTCAGGGCAAGTTACTTAATGGTTCTGTGCCTCAGTTTCCCTGTCTGTGAAAAGTGAAGGTTAATAGTACCCACCACATAGGGCTGTTAGAATTGAGTGGAATAATTCATGTGGAATAAGTATGTATAACAGTGCCTAAAACATAGTCAGGCTGGGCACAGTGGCTCTCACTTGTATTCCCAGCACTTTGGGAGGCCAAGGCAGGTGGATCACAAGAGGTCAGGAATTCAAGACCAGCCTGGCCAACATGGCGAAACCCCATCTCCACTGAAAATACAAAAATTAGCTGGGCATGGTGGCAGGTGCCTGTAATCCCAGCTACTTGGGAGACTGAAGCAGGAGAATCGCTTGAATCCGGGAGGCAGAGGTTGCAGTGAGCCAAGGTTGCACTACTGCACTCCAG
>NC_045452.1:18638591-18665525 GCF_002776525.5 Piliocolobus tephrosceles
AAAAAAAAAAAAAAAATAGGAGTGATGCAAGCACTGGGCCACATCGCTACAAAACAAGTGTATCTCAGCATCCCCCAGGAGGATACCACTCAGGTCAAAACATGATATAGTGAAGTGGGGATGAAAAGGATGGACAATGGACAGAACCTGGGGTCTTGTGCCTGTGGAGATGGCCCCAGTGTCTAGCATGAGACACGGGGAATGTTCTGTTGGAGGGTGGGTGTGATGACTCTCCTAAAAGTGTCCCTCCCTCCAGTCCAGATGGCCCCTCCATTCCTCAACGTGACCAGGGATGGAGACAGCTACAGTCTGCGCTGGGAAACAATGAAAATGCAATATGAACACATAGACCACACGTTTGAGATCCAGTACAGGAAAGACACGGCCACGTGGAAGGTGAGGGCCTTTGCCCGGGGAGGGGAGAAACACTGGGGAGGGCAAGAGAGGAGAAAGCAACCAGAGGTGTTCCACCTGCAAGGCGTCGGGTCCTTGGCAGGTGACCAGTGAGTGGTAGACACTGGGACGTGGTGATCACTAGGCTGTGTGGTCAGCAGATCACCGTCCCGTCTCTTGGTGAAGTAACTGAGGTTCGGAAAAGTGGCGTGGCTTGGCCAACATGAATAGCTGACCCTGAGTTCCTAGGGAACAGAGGACCCTCTGGGCAGGGAGGGGTTGAAAGGCCACTGGGAAGAAGGTTTTCACAAGTCATGAAAGTTTGGGGTTATTTCCTCAAAGGAATCTCGTCTGGACAAACGTGGGGGCTCAGACAGAGCTGCTTCTGATGAATCGGGGGTGGGCCCAGGCCAGGGCTCAGTCCCCTGCCTCCAGAGCCCAGAACAGAAACCACAGAACCAACCCCAGACCTTCAGACTAGAAATGGGGCAACTGAGGCTAGGAGGGAGGTGAACCAGTGGTGGAGCCCGTAGCAGGCCCTGGGGTCCTGAACTCGCATTCTCAGGGTCCAGAGTCCAGTCAGCCTGCACTGCATTCCTGGAAAGGCCACAATGTGGGTGTGCTGAGAAGGCTCAAAAGATGGTGGGACAGGTGGCTTCAGGGTTCCGGGCCTCAGTGTTGTCAATGTCAGGGGCTGCACTGAGAGGCAGAGTCCCTGGTGCCATCCGAAGTGCTTTGCCTGGGTGGGCCCTTAGGGAGGATCCACGGTGGTGAGAGAGAAGCCGCAGCAGGCCTGGGGCATGGCAGAAGCTGGGAGCCAGCGAAGCTGAGGGTCCAGGTGGGAGGGATTTGCAGCTGCTCCCACAGGCACCGGGCCAGGCCTCACCCTCAGCGCCAACCCACAGGACAGCAAGACCGAGACCCTCGAGAATGCCCATAGCATGGCCCTGCCAATCCTGGAGCCCTCCACCAGATACTGGGCCAGGGTGAGGGTCAGGACCTCCCGCACCGGCTACAATGGAACCTGGAGCGACTGGAGTGAGGTGTGCTCCTGGGACACCGAGTCTGGTAGGTGAAGGCTGGAGTCCAGAGCTTCTGGCCAGGACCAGCTCGTAGTTTCTCACTGCCATATAATCCCCAATGCAGTAGCTGTAGTAGGCCTGCAACAACTTGTTGGTGAGCCGTCTCCCCAATTAGATGGTGGTCAAATAGAAAGGGAAGGCCTTTGCAGACAGCACCTCCCACCTGGTCGGCAGACCCGCAAGTTGAAAGAGGCAAAGGGTAAAGCAGGCAGAAACTGGACATGGAATCAGAAGTTCTCCATCCACTCTTCATGAGACAGTGCAGCTGGGCAGAGTGCAGGCTGTGTGGGCACAGAGATGTGGGGCTCCAGACCCCACCCCATTCAGGCCTCCTTCCCTTCCTTGGGCCACTAGTCACTGGAAAGTGACACCTGGTGTGCAATACAGACTGCACGTGAGGACTTGAGGGAGCAGAGGAGAGCAGATCTCATGATCACTCCTCCTTTAAACAGGGACTTAGGCCTCTGTTAATATGGCCCTTGATTTCTTAGCTTTTGGGACTACCAAGTTTTTGTGGTTGCTCCGCCCGAGTTTCCTGTTACCATGGAAGCAAGAAAATCTAGAGCTGCAGACTGGGTCCGTGGATTGCAAGGTTTTGCTGTGATTCCTTCATCTTCCCACCTATCTGCACTTGCCTCGTGCACTGACCCCTCACCTTTCACCATAGTGACCACCAGGGGACTCCTGTAGAACAAGACAAGTCCAAGGGGTGGTTTCAAAGAGAGTAAGGATACAGGAGATATTGGGAGCAACCCAAGTGCACAGTCAGGCTTGGTAGTGGCAGGGGCCCAGGGAGAGGGCCACAACCAGGTAGAAAGGAGGCCGGACCAATGGGCCCAAGAGAGGAGCAAGAGGGGAGTCGTGGAGGAACCTGGCCTAGGAGCTCAGGGCTGGGCAGCAGGAGGGATCAGGGGCCTCCAGAGGGGCCTTTGCACCTGCTGGTGTCTCTGCCAGCATGCCTTTCCCCATCTCCACCTCTCTAATCCTTTCTATTACTAGAGGCCCAGCTAATATGCCACCTCCTTCAGGAAGTCCCCTGTGATTGCCATGAACGGTGTGGTACTTGCCCTCCCTATAGCACCTCCTGTGCTGTAGATCCCAGACAGGATCTGACCCTCCTGTGTCCTCCCAGCACTTTGAACACTGTAGGGGGTTCAGACCAATGCCCTTCTCAGCATGGATCTGGCCTCTCTCTGCTAATCCCCCAAAGCAGTAAGTTCCAGAGCCCTAGGCCTGCACAGAGCAGGGTCTTAGGGAATACTGCGCCAACCCCACTCTCTGCCCTGAGGTCGATTTCCCTCCCCGATGCTGACACTCCTCTTCCTCCCCGGCTGCTGGAAGTGCTGCCCATGTGGGTGCTGGCTCTGGTCGTGATCTTCCTCACCATCGTTGTGATCCTGGCCCTCCGCTTCTGTGGCATCTACGGGTACAGGTGAGGGGACTCTGTGGGGCTGGAGGTGGTAGCTGAGACCCCAGAGGGCACCAGGGAATCCCACCCAGCTCCCTCCAGGTCCTGCTCTGCCACTCACTTCCTGGGCCTCAGTTTCCCCTCTGGACATGAGCATGGGAGCAACTGGCCCTGAGTTCTCTGGTGGCTGTCACCTCCCTGGTGTCTTCCAGGCTGCGTAGAAAGTGGGAGGAGAGGATCCCCAACCCCAGCAAGAGCCACCTGTTCCAGGTAGGAACTGGCTGCGAGGGGTGGGGTGGGGGCTTCTCTGTTCCTGCCTTTCTTGTCTCTGTCCCCACCTCCTGCTTCCCTTCCAGTGGGTTTTGGGTGGTAGGGATGTAGCTGGACTGGAGAGGGGCTTTGGGAGCTTTGGGAGCGGGGCCAGCACTTGGAAATTCATTCCTGGGATTCCCTGGAGTGCCCATGCCTGGCCCTACCTGCCAGAGCTCTGCATGGAGCCCAGTGGAGAGAACTGAGTGTGGGGCTGCCCGGGACAGGGTGGGCTCACAGCAGGGGTTCCTGCCACCAGGATGGATGGCGTGTCAGGAGGCAGAAGTGCTCCCCGAGGACAAGACACCTGGGCTGAGCTGTGAGGGTCCGAGTGGTGCCAGGTGGCAAAAGTTGCTCAGTCAGAGCATCTCAGGCTCAGGGCATCTTGAGGGTGGAGACGGAAACCCTTCAGGAAGGGAGCTGAGGGCATGGGACAGGAGGCTGGGGGCCATGTCGTGAGGATGAGGTGACCGTAGGGAAGACACCAGCATGTGGGTGATGGGAGCCCTTTAGTCAGGCAGGCGGGGCCAGCTTTGCCTGTGGAGGGATCTCTCTTGGCTGGTGTGGAGGAGAAAGGTGGGCGAGCATGGAGACAGGCACCCCAGGTTAGAAAAGTCACAGGAAAAGGACCCTGTCCTCAGGTGTCAGGGACATGCGGCAAGTCCCAGCCCCTATCTGGCCTCACTTTGCTGGTGTCAAAAGGCCATGGCCAGTCCTGAAGAAGTGGAGATGCTTCTCTTATCTGGGGGCTCCTTAAATCCCCCCGCACCTCCATCCCCCTCTGCCTTGCCCCCACCTCGGGGGCCTCCTGATGCCCACGGGCCCAAATGTCTCCGCCCTTGCAGAACAGGAGCGCAGAGCTTTGGACCTCAGGCAGCATGTTGGCCTTCACCAGCGGGAGCCCCCCACACCAGGGGCCGTGGGACAGCCACTTCCCTGAGCTGGAGGGGTGAGTGTCGGGGCTCATGGATCACTTCTGACCTCTGGGGAGCATACGGGGAGCTGACCCCATTGTGCAAATCGGGACTCAGGTGAAGTTGTTTGTGGCTCACTGTGAAGGGATCCAAGGGGGCAGGTTTGCACTAAAGCAGGAGGCACCAGGGGTGGATGTGAGGAAGAACTTCCTCTTTCCAGGCTAGGGAGGGCCAGACAAAGGAGGTGACCAGAAGTGAAAGAGGGAAACAGATGGCCTTCCCTTCCCCTGTTGGCTCAGAGGCGTCACACTGCAGAGGTCTCACGGGGTAGCAGGGGCTGTAAACTCCCCGGAACTCAGCGCCTGAGCCGGCAGCTCACCACCGACTCGGCAGGGAGAAGGGGGTGGCACGGTTGATAGAATGATGGAAGGGTGGCCCAGTGCACAGGCTGGGCATGAGCCTGGTGCTGAAGGAGGATGGACTTTAAGGTCAAAAGGGAGAGGGCTCCAGCCTTGCGGAGGAAGACCTTGAGCTCAGCATGGAGGATGGGGCTCCTGAGCCACAGAGAGACTGAATTCATGTCCCGGGTTCTTCTCTGGGGCCCCTGCTCCCTCAACCCTGGCCCGCTCAGGTTCTCACTGTGAGCTCTGGGGGACATCAGGGCTTCCAGAGAACCATCTCCACCCCACCAAGACCCTTGTGCCTGAGCCGAATCATCTGCACAAGGTGGTCCCAACTCTTTGGCCCATGTTCTTCCCACAGGGTGTTCCCTGTAGGATTCGGGGACAGCGAGGTGTCACCTCTCACCATAGAGGACCTCAGGCATGTCTGTGATCCACCATCTGGGCCTGACGCGACTCCAGCTGCCTCAGATCTGCCCACAGAGCAGCCCCCCAGCCCCCAGCCAGGCCCGCCTGCCTCCTCCCACACGCCTGAGAAGCAGGTTTCCAGCTTTGACTTCAATGGGCCCTACCTGGGGCCGCCCCACAGCCGCTCCCTGCCTGACATCCTGGGCCAGCCAGAGCCCCCACAGGCGTGTGGGACCCAGAAGTCCCCACCTCCAGGGTCCCTGGAGTACCTGTGTCTGCCTGCTGGGGGGCAGGTGCAGCTGGTCCCTCTGGCCCAGGCGATGGGACATGGCCAGGCCATGGACGTGGAGAGGAGGCCGAGCCAGGGGGCTGCAGGGAGCTCCTCCCCGGAGTCCGGGGGAGACCCTGCCCCTCCTGGTCTTGGGCCAAGGGTGGGAGGACAGGACCCAAAGGACAGCCCTGTGGCTATACCCGCGAGCTCTGGGGTTCCTGAGGACCCTGGAGTGGCCTCTGGTTACGTCTCCTCTGCAGACCTGGTATTCCCCCCACACTCAGGGGCCTCGGCGGTCTCCCTGGTTCCCTCTCCGGGCATCCCCTCAGACCAGACCCCCAGCTTCTGTCCTGGGCTGGCCAGTGGACCCCCTGGAGCCCCAGGACCTGTGAAGTCAGGGTTTGAGGGCTATGTGGAGCTCCCTCCAACTGAGGGCCAGTCCCCCAGGTCCCCAATGAACAATCTTGTACCCCCTGAGGTCAGAAGCCCTGTCCTGAATCCAGGGGAACGCCGGGCAGATGTGTCCCCAACATCCCCACAGCCCGAGGGCCTCCTTGTCCTGCAGCAGGTGGGCGACTATTGCTTCCTCCCCGGCCTGAGTCCCGGCCCTCTCTCACCACGGAGTAAACCCTCTTCCCCGGGACCCTGTCCTGAGATCAGGGATCTAGACCAGGCTTTTCAAGTCAAGAAGCCCCCAGGCCAGGCTGTGCCCCAGGTGCCCGTCATTCAGCTTTTCAAAGTCCTGAAGCAACAGGACTACCTGTCTCTGCCCCCTTGGGAGGTCAACAAGCCTGGGGAGGTGTGTTGAGACGCTCAGACCTAGACAGGCAAGGGGACGGAGAGAGCTTACCTTCCCTCCCACCTGACCTTCCTCAGTCATTTCTGCAAAGCCAAGGGTCAGCCTCCTGTTGAGGTAGCTGGAGGCCTGGGAAAGGAGTTAGCCTTGCTCCAGACCCCTTGACCTTCGGCAAATCACTTCTCTCCCTGCGCTCACATACACACACACACACTTGTAAGTGCACACATTTTTCCCCTCAAGTTAACTTATTTGTAGGTTCTGAATTATTAGAACTTTCTAGACATACTCATTCCATCTCCCCCTCATTTTTTTAAATCGGGTTTCCTTGCTTTTGCCATTTTTCTTCCTTCTTTTTCCACTGCTTTATTATGAGAGTGAGGCTGAGGTCTGAGCAGAGCCATGTCAGACTGAGACGCGTCTGGTTGTGTTTAGGATTTGTGTGGGCTGCCTGTCCCCGGCAGGTGCTGATGCATATGACATGATTCTCATCTGGGTGCAGAGGCGGGAGGCACCAGGTGGGCACAGTGGGGGTTAGGGCTTGGAAGAGTGGCACAGGATGGGCACGCTCAGTGAGGCTCAGGGAATTCAGACTAGCCTCAATTGTCATTCTGAGAAATGGGCATGGTAATGCAGGGGGCGGGGTGCAAGGGATGTACATGAGAGACTGAGAGCTTCTGGGGAGCCCTGCTGGTGATGTCTGCGGGACCTCCAGTCCCCTGAGACCCCATGTCATGTAGAGAAGTTAACGGCCCAAGTGATGGGCAGGCTGGTGGGACCTGGGAAACATCAGGAGAGGAGTCCAGAACCCACGTCTACTGCAGAAAAGTCGGGGGAAACTGCCTAACAAAGAAAAATGCCCCAAAGGCATACATGCTTTAGGGCCTTTGGTCCAAATGGCCCAGGTGGCCACTCTTCCAGATACCCCGGGCAACTCTCACTCCCACCGGCCACAGATGAGGGGCTACTGGTCAATGCCTGGGCCTACACCAAGGATTACGTTTCTTTTAAATCTTTGTCTTTCAGATACATGAAAAATAATGGCATTAAATTGCTTTAATTTGCATTATTTTTGTTATCCAGTTTGCACATTTTTTATAGGCATCTTAGGCATTGATTGGTATTTTTTAATTGGGCCAAGCACATTAAGGTGTTTCTTCTGTTGGGTGCTATCATTTTCTGATTAAGTTTTTTCAACTATTAACATATGGTCTTTCATGGATGATGGAGTGTTTTCCCCCCAAATCTGTAGTTTGTCTTATAATGTTGTATTTGAGGTTTTACGGTGTATAAGTGTGAATGCTTCTGTAATGTCAAACAGATCCCTTCCCAGTAAACTCCTTCTTCACTTTTACTGTCAAATTTACAAAGGTCTTCCCACTGCAAAGCAGCGTTTGTCCTAAAGTATATAATTTTTTCTAGTTCATTTTGTGTTTCCAAATTTTCATGTAAAATTTTAATTATTTTTGAATGTATGGATGTGAGATGGAGGTGCCTTTTGGTATTGAAATTCTTTGTCCATGTATCTGAAGTGTTACTTTTGTGATATAGGAAGTCCTTGTATATGTACTTCATCGGCCCCTAGGCTTCCTATTTTGTTACCTTGTTCTCTCTATGGCATCCACCATTTTGATTGTTCTACTTGTATATGTTTTCATAAGTGGTTAAGCAAGTGTTCTCGTTACTTTTGCTCTTAAATCCCTGTTCATTACAGCAATGTTGGTGGTCAAAGAAAATGGTAAACGACTTGAATGTTCAATGGTCCTGAAATTCATAACAACATTTTAGTACATTGTAAAGTAGAATCCTCTGTTCATAATGAACAAGATCAACCAATGTGGTTTAGAAAGAAGTCCGAGATATTAATTCCAAAATATCCAGACACTGTTATAGGGGAAAAGTTGCAATAAAATATCTGTAACATAAAACAAAGTGAAACCCTGAATTTGTGTGTGCATGTTGGTGTAGCTGGAGGAAGGGGTCGCTCTTTGAAACCTCAATTGCTATTGTAAGTGATACAGCTCCAGTGACTGAAGGAACACAGGATCCTTAGTCTTGCGCCGATTTAAATGAAATGACACGGAAACACATGGAGTGGTTTTAAGGAGTAGAGAGCTTAATAGGCAAGAAAGAAGGAAGAAGGGACAGAAGGAGGGGGGCTCCAAAGCTGAGAGAGGAAACCGAGTGCCACGGAAATTAGCCAGTTATATGAGGATGCTAGAGGAGGTGGTATCTGATTTGCATAGGGCTCAGGGGATTGGTTTGACCAGGCATGTCATTCTTGTAACCCCTGAAAAACCTGGCCCTTTCACCCTAGCATTTTAATATGCAAATACAGGGTGCCATGGCGCTCTACACAGGTGGGGCTATGTGGGGGCGGCCATATTGCCAGGCAAACCTAGGGGCAAGGAAAAGATGGTGGGAATTCCCATGTTTGGGTGGACCCGGTTTCTAATGGTCCACATTTGCATATCAAAGGTTGCCAGCCTCACTCTAAGAGCCGGGGCTTTCCTGCTAGACAAGAAACATTTTTTGGAGCTGCTTTTAAGACAGAAATGAAAACTTCCCAAGGACCCCTTTTCCTCTCTATCTGCCTCAAATAATTTTTAAATAATTCCTATAACATAAGGAAATGAATGCTGCTAAACAGAAGGGCCTTTGGTCTTTGGGGCACTGCAGTGGGTACATGATGGCGTGTGAAACACCACGCAATGGAGGGAGATGCAGGGCGCTTCTGGGAAAATCCAGGAGGGCAGAGGGAAGAGGAAAGACAGTGAGTGAAAGGAGGATAAAGAACACACTTTTAAAAAATCATTCATTATGATCTGAAATTCCAACATAACTGAACGTCCTGTATTTGATCTCTAGCCATGAGAGTGAAAACCTAAATAGAGACCGAATTCCCCATAAAAATAACTGAGAGTGATAGAGAGCTTATTCCTGGCAGGCCCCGTTTGAGTGACCTATAAGATCAATTCATTTAGATACTATGGAAGTGGAAGATACTACCTTTATCATTTTCGTCACTGAGGAAACTAAGGCACAGAGATGTCACACAACTTGGCCCAGGTCTGCCAGCAGGTAAGGGGCAGAGCCAGGATTTGAACTGTAGTCCTGTGACTCAGAGCCTGCTCTCAAAAGGTAAGTCTGTCACCTAAAGATCCATATGTGGTTGTATGATGATCCATGTTGGTTGGCAAAACAGAAAAATCCATAAACCAAATAAATTGATTTGGTGGCGGGGGAGATTGAATCAGAGGTGACCCTGAAAAATGTCTGTTTATCTGGGAGCTGAACAATGAAGGTGCGGTTCTCACCCATTGGAGTCCTGAGAGACCTTTCCTGGAGGACTGCAGCTCCCTCATCTGTCTTCCCCTGAGAACCCAGCCCAGAGCCATGCATGTAGTAGGTGACCATTGAGGTGAGCAAGGCCTGCAGGAGGCTGTCCCTGAGATGGAAGAGGACAAAAAACTTATTAGGGGGATGAGAGGGAGGACAGGAAGCAGAAGTGGACTGGGGAAGCCATTGGCCATCCAGAGTTGACATTTGTCCCCCATGGGGAACTTGGGGGCATGAATTGCCTGTTGGAAGAGCCCGTGTTGGGTGGAAACGGCTAGGCCCAGAGCCCTTCATGGTGGGGAACCCTGAGAACCTACTACATAAGGAAGGAGTAGGGCTGGAAACCATCAGTAGCTTGGGCCTCACAAGCATTTCACATGTTTAATTGATCACACAGAACCCTTGCACCAAGACAGTCATTTGCTCCTAGAGGGAGCCTTTCCTTCTTTTGAAAACAATCCTTTCCCAACTCCAACAAGGCGACCTGCACCCAGGGTGCTCAATCAATAAAAGTGGGGCAGCCCGGCTCCGGGGACAGTGTGCCCAAAGCATTGAAATGCAGTGATTTGGGCCATGGGTCATGCTGGGTGTCCTGAGCAGGGGTAACTTCATCTGCCCGGTGACGCAGGTAGCAACTCTCTGGGTCTGGTGGCACAGGAGGTAAAGGAATTTACCAAGCCAGTTGTAGGTAAAGAAAGGCAGATATATTAGAGAAGATATGAAAATACGTTGCAAGGTTGCAATTACGATGAGCAGAGAAGGGGCTGTCTGCAAAGAGGCAGGCGCTAGAGGAAAGTTTCATAGGGTGACGTTGAAGAGGGCTACGTGCAGAACAAGCAGAACGAGGTCGTTGTGCCCAGTTGTTTGTGATTAGCTGTCTCTCAGAACAGTTATTCATTTTCTCCCAACTTGGGCCCCTCCCCAACCTGGGGTTTCTTCCTCATTATTGCTCATTTATCAGGACTCCACACCAGGGACCCTGAGTCACCCAACAAGTCCTAACTCAAGTGTGAGTTCCTCTTAGAACACAGCCCCTCCAGCTTCCTTGGAAATCCCCCTGTCTGCCCAAACGATGTAGGACTTTTCCTCTTGGTCACTTTGCAAGCCAGGGCCCCCAGCCAGGGATGCCTTGCCCAGGTCTCACTCGGCCTCGCTGTCGCACCCCAGCTTGCCTGTGTTATAACTTGTACCCATGTTCAGTGGTTCCTAAGCTCTTGTACCTCGCCCAAGAAGAATGAAGATATACTGGACATTGGAGGGTGAGGAGGGCTGAGAAGAATTTTATTGAGCGATAAAAACGGTTTTCCATGGAAAGGGAACTCGGGGGTGGGAGGTGGGGTGTAGGGGGAGGTTTTGCCATGTGGCTGGGTCTGGGGCTGTTTATGGATTCAAAATGAGGAGTGTGTGCTGATTGGTTTGTGAGTATGCAAAAAAGGTTAAAGGGACAACACCACTCAAAGGTGGGCACAACGGTGTAGGAACACCAATCAGGAAAGGGTAGGGAGGTATATGTAAAATAAGTGAATGGTGAGGACCAATCAGAGGTAAGCATGCCAAATAGGAAGACAAGTTATCAAACCAGTCCAGTCGGAGGATTTAACCTGTAGTTTGGCTTTCAGATTTTAAGTTGTCTTTGGCTTGGAGGTGGGGTTTCACTGAGGACCTGCCCCTATCTGCCTAGGCATTTGTCTACCTCCTACTTCTATCACAAACAGAGCATGTCTGAGCCTGTCTGTCCCACCATTCAACTTTGTCCCCCTGTCTTTATTACCCATCTGGTAATTCCTGGCTCACAGTTTTGTGTTCCAACTAGACTGAGAGCTCCCTGAGCCCAGCTACTGCTAGGCTCGCTTCAGGCTTCAATGCCCAGCTCTGACCCAGTGCATCTGCTAGTGTGGTGTGTGTGTGTGTGTGTTTGTGTGTTAAAAGTGTTCCTTGCTGGCTGGTTCTGGAAATTTGTCATTCCCTGTCCTCTATCTCCCTGTTAAAAACTTCAGCTGAATTAAATTTGAAGGAGTTTAATTGAGCAATAAGCAATTTGTGAATTGGGCAGTCCCCAGAATCACAGCAGATTCAGAAAGACTCCAGGGGTGCCTTGTGGGCAGAACAAATTTATAGACAAAAAAAGTAAAATGACATACAGAAGTCAGAACTGAGGTACAGAAACAGCTGGATTGGTTACAGATTGGCAGTTGCCTTATTTGAACACAGTTTGAACACTCAGCAGTGTATTAGCGGTTGAAGTGTAACTGCTGGGATTGGCCAAGACTCAGTGATTGTTACAGGCACATACTCCTAAGTTGGGTTTTCAGTCCTGTCTACCTACTAAGTTAGGTTGCAGTTCATCCACAAGGACTCAAATATGGAAGTACCGAGTCCTTCTCAGGCCATATTTAGTTTGATTTGACATCCCCATTGAGATGACTCAACTATTCGGCTAAGGGCTGTAGACAGGGAAGAAATGTGACTAATTGCTGGATACTGCAGTATATTGAGTGTGCGAGAGCATTATATCTAAAAAGCAATGTACGTACTGCAATTTAAAATGTTTTGCTGCTAAAAATAAATGCTAACAGTCATGTGAGCCTTCAGCAAGTTGTCATCATTTTGCTGCTGGGGGCTCTTGCCATGAGGTTGATAGCTGCCGACTGAGTAGAGTGGTGGTTGTTGAAGGTTGGGTTGTGTTGAAGGCTGTGGCAATTTTGTAGTGGCCACCAATGGAGTTTGCTGCATCGATGGACTCATCTTTTCATGAAATATTTATTGGTAGCATGCAATGTTGTTTGATAGCATTTCTTTCCAAATTGTCATTAATCTTCTCAAACCCTGCTGCTGCTTTATCAACTAAGTTTATTTGATATTCTTCATCCTTTGTTGCTATTTCAACATGTTCACAGCATCTTCACCAGGAGTAGGTTCCATCTTAAGAAACCACTTTCTTTGCTCATCCGTAAGAAGCACCTCCTCACCTGTTCAAGTTTTATCATGAGATTGTAGCAATTCAGTCACATCTTCAGGCTGTACTTCTAATTCTAGTTTTCTTTGTATTTCCACTATATCTGCAGTTCCTTCCTCCCCTGAAGTCGTGATTTCCTCAAAGTCATCCATAAGAGTTGGAATCGACATCTTCCAAACCCTGTTAGTGCTGATGTTTTGACCTCATTCCATGAATTGCAAATGTTCTGAATGACATCTAGAGTGGTGAATCTTTTCTAGAAGGTTTTTAATTTAGTTGGCCCAAATCCATCAGAAGAATCACTGTCTATGACAGCTATAGCCTTAAGAAATGTGTTTTTTAAATAACAAGTCTTGAAAGTAGGAATTTCTCCTTAATCCAAGGGCTGTATAATAAATATTATGTTCGCAGACATGAAAACAACATTAATCTCCTTGTGCATCTTCATCAGAGCTCTTAGGTGACCAGGCACATTGGCAAAAAGCAGTAATATATTCAAAGAAATATTTTTTCTGAGAATTATATCTCAACAATGAACTTAAAATATTGCTAAACCATGCTGTAAACAGATGTGCTGACATCCAGGCTTTACTGTTCCATTTCCAAAGCACAGGCAGAATAGATTTAGCATAATTCTTGTATTAGTCTGTTTTCATGCTGCTGATAAAGACATACCCAAGACTGGGCAATTTACAAAAGAAAGAGGTTTAATTGGACTTGCAGTTCCATGTGCTGGGGACGCCTCACAGTCATGGCGGAGGGCAAGGAGGAGCAAGTCCCATCTTACATGGATGGCAGCAGGCAAAGAGAGGATGAGGAAGATGCAAAAGCAGAAACCCCTGATAAAACCATCAGATCTCATGAGACTTATTCACTACCATGAGAACAGTACGGGGGAAACCGTCCCATGATTCAACTATCTCTCACTGGGTCCCTCCCACAATACGTGGGAATTATGGGAGTACAATTCAAGATGAGATTTGGGTGGGGACACAGATCCAAACTGTATCAATTCTTTTTTTTTTTTTTTTTTGAGACGGAGTCTCACTCTGTCACCTAATGGTGCGATCTCGGCTCACTGCAAGCTCCGCCTCCCGGATTCACGCCATTCTCCTGCCTCAGCCTCCCAAGTAGCTGGGACTACAGATGCCCACCACCACGCCTGGCTAATTTTTTGTATTTTTAATAGAGAGGGGGTTTCACCGTGTTAGCCAGGATGGGCTCGATCTCCTGACCTCGTGATCCACCCGCCTCAACCTCACAAAGTGCTGGGATGACAGGTGTGAGCCACAGCACCCGGGCAACTGTATCAATTCTTAAGGGCCTTAGGGTTCTTTGGAACTGTGAATAAGCATTGGTTTCAACTGAAAGTTACCAGTGGCATTAGCCCTTAACAAGAGATTCTGCCTGTCCTCTGAAGCATTGAAGCTTCAAATAAAGGGCATCTTCTTCCAATCAAAGGCTATTTTTTCTACATCGAATATCTGTGTTTAGTGCAGCCACCTTCATTAATCATCCTGGCTGGATCTCCTGGATGACTTTGTGTAGCTTCTCCATCAGCACTTGCTGCTTCACCTTGTTCTTCTATGTTAAAGAGATGGTTTCTTTCCTTAAACCTCATGAACTAATCTCTGCTAGCTTCCAACTTTTCTTCTGCAGCTTCCTCACCTCTCTCAGCCTTCGGAGAATTAAGGAGCATTAAGGCCTTGCTCTGGATGAAGCTTTGGTTTAAGGGAATGTTGTGGCTGGCTTGGTCTTCTATCCAAACCAATAAAACTTTCTCCATAACAGCAATAAGGCTGTTTTCCTTTCTCATTCATGAGTTCACTGAAGTAGTACTTTTAATTTCCTGCAAGAACTTTTCTTTTGCATTCATAACTTGGCTAACTATTTTCCCAAGAGGCCTAGTTTTCAGTCTATCTAGACTTTCAATGAAGCTTAATCATTTCTAGCTTTTGATTTAAAGTAAGAGATGTGTGCAACTTTTCTTTTTACTTGAAAGCTTAGAGGCCATTGCAGGGTTATTAATCGGCCTAATTTACCCATTGTTGGGTCTCTGGGAATAGGGAGGCTAGATTTGGTATCTGGTTAGGGCCTACTTCCTTGTAGATGAAGCCTTCTCACTGTAGGGTGAGAGATAAGAGGACGGCCAGTTGGTGGAGCAGTCAGAACACACAGAACATTTATTCAGTTTACTGTCTTCTATGACAGATCATGGCATCCCAAAACAATTGCAGTAATAACATCACTCATCTCAGACCACCATAACAGAAGCAATAATAATGAAAAAGTTAGAAATATTGCAAGAATTACCAAAAGGTGACACAGAGATTAAACTGCCCCTATAAACTTTATGAAATTAATCAGGGAAGAAGGAAGGGGGAGAAACAAAAATCACCCACACTGGCAGCACATTTGGCCTCCATCATGAGGTTGGCTTGCTCTCCAGCCTGCGTGCTCATGGCTGTTTGGTGCCTACTGTGCTAAAATCACATAGACCCTGTTACGAGATCACAGTTCCCCTTAACTGCTCCGTCGATAACAACGTGAACATTATAAAATGTTAAGTTTTCCCTGTGAGACAGTCCTTCAGGTCCGATATACCGATGAAACTACTGACCCAGCCGGTCTGAAGGACCCCACAATG
Source organism: Piliocolobus tephrosceles (assembly GCF_002776525.5). Classification (NCBI taxonomy): domain Eukaryota; kingdom Metazoa; phylum Chordata; class Mammalia; order Primates; family Cercopithecidae; genus Piliocolobus; species Piliocolobus tephrosceles. The sequence goes on from NC_045452.1 coordinate 18,653,516, forward strand.
GGCTGAATCACCAAAGAATGCAGTTTCCATATCGTGATGATTTCATCCTCCCTTCCTCCGACCAATCAGCAACCCCAATTTTCCAATTACAGAGGGAGTCTCTCACCCTCTGTAATCCCCTTAGAAGCCCCAGCCCAGAGCTCTTTGGTGAAATAAACGGGAGGGTCTCCTCCCATCTCCTCGATCAGCACTCTGCAATCATTAAACTTCCTCTGCTGCAAACCCTGCTGTCACTATGTAATGGGTCTGCTACCGCACGATGGGCATATGAACCCATTGGTCCTATAACAAAGACATGCTGTTGGAAAAATGGTGATGGTAGACTTACCAAAACGTGGCTGCCACAAATCTTCAATTTGGAAAAACACGATATCTGCAAAGCACAATAAAGCAAAGTGCAGTAAGACAAGGTGTGGCTGTATATTCAAATTAAAATGGGATGTAGTTCTTTTACTCACCATATTGGTAAATATTACTGGTAAAATGACTGATAATACCCAGAATGGGAAGTGTGTGGGGGTACAGGTACTCTTGTACTATAAAATACTAGTCTTTTTTTTTTTTAATAGACTTTACTTTTTAGATCAGTTTTAGGTTCACAGCAAAATTGAGTGGGCAGTTCAGAATTCCCATATATTCCCTGTCCCACACATGCACAGCCTCCCCAACTATTAACAGCCCGCACTACAATCGTCTTAGCCCATTGGGCGACTATAACCAAAATAACATAGACCAGTGGCTTATAAACAACAGCATTTATTTCTCACAGTTCTGGAGGCTGGGAAGTTCAAGATCAACATGCTGGCAGATTTGGTGTCTGGTTAGGGCCTGCTTCCTCATAGATGAAGCCTTCCCACTGTAACCTCGTATGGCCGAAGGCGCAAGGGAGTCTCTCTGGTATCTTTTATAAAAACATTGATCTCCTTCCTGAGGCCTCTGCCCTCATGAACTAATCACCTCCAAAAGGCCCATCTCCTAATCCATCACCTTGTGGGGTAGGATTTCAACATAGACCATTTTGTAATTCATGGACTTGATGATTGGATGTTCCCATGTATGTGTGAGATGTGCCACCTTTGAACCTTGTTACTGTAAGAGTTAAAGAAAAAGGAAAGAAACCAGAAAGGGGGCTCAACAGTCAAAAACAGGTTTATTTTGAAGAATAAACCTGAAAGGGGCTTCCGGCCAATTTCGGTTGGAATATTCTCTCTTACAACTATCAACAGCCTGCACTACAATCGTCTTAGCCCATTGGGCTGCTATAACCAAAATAACAGACGGGTGGCTTATAAACAACAAGAGTATTTATTGGTTTTAGAGTGAGAGAGCTTTATCACAGGCTTGGAATGGTTTTGTGTCGGGGTTGGAATGTCTCTGGCTGGAGGGGAGGTTATCTTGAGGCTGACGTCTCTCCGCCGGAGGGGAAGTTATCTCCGGGCTGGCATGTCTCTGGTCAGGGAGGGATTTATCTTAAGGTTGGAATGTTTCTGGTTGGAGATGTCATTTGTGGTATATGGTATGCTGACCTTAGTCACTAGGTTGATGCCCTTTGAATTTAGGCAAGTTTTGATCAAGGGGAACTTGAGAATGGCAGGGCTTGTCCAAGATGGTGACGCTTCTGCTTTGTCAGTAACCATGTGGGCATATTACCCATCTGACATGAACTTAGACAAAAAGAAGTTAAAAAAAAAAGCAAAAAGGATTTCAACGCACTGATTTGGAGGGATATAAACATTCAATCCATGGCAACAGTGGTATATTTGTTACAATTGATAAACCTACATTGATACATAATTATCACTTAAGCTCTATAGTTTACATAAATATATCTTGACAGGTATCCAGCATTATAACGTGGCACAGAATGGTTTCACTGCTCTAAAAACCCTCTGTGCTCCACTTTTCATCCCTCCCTCACCCTAACCTCTGGCAACCACTGATGCTTTTTTCTCTCTCCATAGTTTTGCCTTTTCCAGAATGTCATATAGTTGAAATCACACAGTATGTAGCCTATTCAGAGTCACTGTTTTTGCTTAGTAATATGCAGCTAAGTTTCCTCTGTGTGCTTTCATGGCTTGATAGCTCCTTTCTTTTCAGTGCTACATAGTATTCCATTGTCTGGGTGTATCACAATTTATTTATCCATTCTCCTACTGAAGGACATCTTTTTTTTGCTTCCAAATTTTGTCAGTTAATGTTGCTATAAGCATCTATGTGCAGGCTTTTGTGTGGAAATGTTTTCCACTCATACGAGTAAATACCAAGGAGTACAACTCCTGATCATATGGTTAAAGTGTGTTTAGTTTTATAAGAAACTGCAAAAGTGTCTTCCAAGGTGGCTGCACCATTTGGCATTCCCACCAGCAATAAATGAGAGTTCCTGCTGCTCCACATCCTGGCCAGCATTTGGTACTGTTCCTGTTCTGGATTTTGGCCATTCTAACCGGTGTGTAGCAGTATCTTGTTGTTTTAATTTGCAATTCCCTAATGACGCATGATGCTGAGCACCTTTTCATACGGTCTTTTCACATCTGTATGTCTTCTTTGATGAAGTGTCTACTCTGGTCTTTAATTGGATTATTCATTTTCTCATTTTGTTTTGTTTTTTTTTAATTTGTAGAGATGGGGTCTTGATTCTGGTGATCCTCCCACCTCAGCCTCCCAAAGTGCTGGGATTACAGGCATGAGCCACGGCGCCTGGCCCTGATCATTGAGTTTTAAGAGTTCTTTGAATAATTTAGATAATAGTCCTTTATCCGAAAGATATGTCTTTTGCAACATTTTCTCCCACTCTTTGTCTTGACTTCCCATTCTCTTGACCAGGCACTCTTATATCACTTTAGTGGGAAGTTGTTTCTTGGACAATATCTAGCAAAATGAAAAACATATACCTTTCGACTTTATTGTTATGCTTCTAGAAATATTCAGACCCATACCCAAAACCGTAGGTACATAAATATTTGTTGTAACATTGTTTCCTTCTAGAAATAGAAACCACATGGAGGGCCTTTCACATGAGACCTGCCCCAGCCAGGGCTCCCAGTTCCTCACCATGCTAGGTCAGAGTGACAGTGAGCTGGGTGCCCAGAGCCCTGTCTGGCTGGAATGAGAAGTAGTCAATGTCACTGATGACAAAACTGTGCTAGGTAATGACACATCTCCTGGGCACACAGCAAGGACAGGGGCAGACTGACCAGAGCATGTCATCACTGAGCTAGCAGGACACGGGCTCCGGAGGGTCCCTGCTGGGAGAGGACACAGCTTAGCCCACTGTGCATGAGGATCACTCACTCTTCAAAGGTTCGTTGAGTGCTCACCACTCAATGAAGAAGCCTTTGGGTCTTGGATCGGGATTGGATCTCACTGTGAGTGACTGGGAAACAGTTATGAGCAAAGGCATTGCAGACTTTGATGAATGCTTTGAAAGGACTCCTGAGGGTCCTCAGTTGTGAATAGACTGAGGTGGGAATGTGGCAATGTTGGAAGCAGGGAGCCCTGTTAGGAGGCTTCTGGAATATCCAGGTGGCAGGAAGTGGTGTGCACCAGGGTGGTGGGGCTGGCGTGGATGAGATTCACGTTCTGCTTGAGATAAGGTTGGCGGCATTTGCTGGTGGATCGCATGCTGCAGTTGGAAAGGAATGGTGGCAAAAAGAGACTTAAAAAAACAAAATCCTCCCTGTTGTTTAGCTTGAGCCACTAGGAGCTCTCATTTAGTGAAGGGAGATGGGGAAGACAGAGGCAGCAGAGCTGCTTCAGTGAGAGTGGGACTTTGTTTGTTTGTTTGTTTGTTTGTTTGAGACTGAGTTTCACTCCTCACACTCAGGCTGGAGTGCAATGGCATGATCTCGGCTCACTGCAACCTCCGCCTCCCGGGTTCAAACGATTCTCCTGCCTCAGCCTCCCGAGTAGCTGGGATTACAGCATGTGCCACCACGCCCAGCTGATTTTGTATTTTAAGTAGAGGTGGGGTTTCACCATGTTGGTCAGGCTGGTTTCGAACTCCTGACCTCAGGTGATCCGCCAGCCTCAGCCTCCCAAAGTGCTGGGATTATAGGCATGAGCCACCGTGCCTGGCTATTTTTTAAATTTATTATTATCATTTTTTTTGAGATGGGAGAGCGGGACTTTGGTTGAGGACGTTTGGAGTCAGAGACGCCTGTTGTCTAAGTAACAGGTGGAGAGGCCAGTGCACCTGAAGGCCTGGAGCTTAGGGCAAGCTCAAGGCCGCCTTTGAGAGACGCTCTCATGGCCTGAGGGGGTCTCTGCAGAGTGAATACAGCAGAGAGGAGGCCCATGAACTGGGCCTGGGCATCTCAGCGTTGGCAGCTGAGAGAACCAAGAGGCAGCAGACAAGGAGAAAGAGGAGGGTGGGCAGGGCCCTGGGGGTGCTTGGTGAGCTGTGGGCAGAGCCAGGTGCAGGAGGAACTGCAAGGAGGCCGCGGTGGTCCTCCTCGTCAGGGGCTGCCCCTGGTCAAGTAGGAAGAAGGTGGAGGCCCAACCATGAGATCCTGTTCCTGGGATGTTTGCTGACTTGGAGCAGAGCAGTTTGGGTGGCCTGATGGGGGCCACTGGTGGGGAAGTGGGCTCAGGAAGAAATGGCTGGAAAGACCCCGGACACAATAAGTGTGGACAACTCTTTATTGGGGTGCTGCTGTCGAGGGAAGCAGAGAAAGGGAGGCCACAGGGTTGTGAGCTCAGGAGATGCCCAGGCGCTGCACTCTGGTGGGCATCTGAGAGGGGGTCGGGGCAGGTTTGCAAGGCGATTAGGAAAGATCCTGAGAGAGGGCACGGTGGGTGGCACAGGGCAGAGTGGGGACTTGGGGGCCATGATGTTCCTGAGGCCTGATGGCCTGAGGCCATGATGTCCTCCTCTCTCCTGTGTCCACTCTGCAGAGACCACCTCAGGCCATGACAGCATCTCCCAAAGGCGACCTTGAACCCACACTTCCCCTGAGCAACAGGACCATACAGCATCAGGTCTCAAGCCTTAGACAGGAACCCCAGCCCAGAACCAGGCCCAGGCCCAGGCCCAGGCCCCGGTCGTAGGCAGAGGGAGTGGGGAGTGTAAGTGTGGGTTGGGTGAGAAGCTTCTCCCTGGTCCCCTGTTGTACCAGAGCAGCAGGAAGCAGGTCAGAGGGAGTGGCAGGATGGCCTTTGAGGAGAATGGAGAAAGTGTAATGGAGGCCCCCAGGAGAACTTAAGGTGATAGAGGGGTGGGGGGTGGCAGAGCCGAGCCCTCCTCCCCCTCTAGGTGGGGGAATCACCAATCAGTTGTCACCTGCCTCTCTGGATCCAGTGGCTTAATTATTTCATTTAAGGCTGATTCAGACCCTGGCCAACACTGTAGAGCGATGCTGGTCCCCTTCCTGTGTGGTTCGTGCCCAGGAGAGCTCGGGAGGGAGAGGTGGCAGCCCGTGCGCAGAGGGGGAGCCTGGGAGAGCATGGAGCCCCCTCCCAGACACGTCCACACAGCCTGTGTCTGTGGCCAGGGCTGGCGCCTCACCTCCAGGGCCTCAGTTTCCCCATCTGTGAACTGGGCATCGTGGCCTGGCCCTGCCCACTTCACAGTGAGGAGGAACTAAGATAGATCATGTGGGGCAACTGTGTTAAATTGTGACAAAATAAGAAGATTGTCACCATTGTTACCACCACCATCATCAATGACACCAGTGTAGAAGGTACTCCCCAGAAACCCCAGGTTAGACGACAGTGCCTGGACTGGCAGGTGTCTGGTGGGGCAGGAACTCCCGGGAGGGCCTCCCTCCTTCTCTGTCCTCTGTCCACTCCCACCCCGAGGCTGACCTGACATGTCCCTCTCTACACCACCGTCCCACACCAGGCACAGGGGACCCTGCCCATGTTCCCTGCACCCAGCGTCATTCACTCATTCACCCGGCAAATGAGGGTCACATTGATGAGCCGCTGGGCAACCTGGGTGTCCATCCACCTGCAAGTGATGTGACTGGTGTAGTCGCTGTAGAGCACAGGTTCCACAGCAGGACGGTTTCTGACAAGAGAGGCAGGAGGGGGTCACCTCTTTCCCCTGCAGGGTCCCTTATCACCACCACCCCCAGCTGATCTGGGGCAGAGGTGCCCTGGTTTGGGAAGGGGTCTGCTGGGGTAAGTTTCTGCCTGTGGACCCTCCTCTCGTGACAGAAGCACCGTGCAATCCCTGCAGGATGGAGACACGCAGCAGCGGCAGGCCCTGCCCCCCAGACCCTCAAGCATCCTGGGATAAGGCACAAATCCAGCCCTGAGATGAAACCCAGGCCAGGACACTGCAGGAGCAAAGGTCTGGAGGTGGGAACCACTGAGGTGCAGCGAGTGTCTGCTGGGGAAGGAGGGGAAGGGAAATGGCCAGAGCAGCCACCCCAGAGCCTGGGGGCCTGGAGTGCTGTGCTGAGAAATATGGGCTGGGAAGCCAGACATGCTCAGATGGAATTTCCAGGACAGGATGAGCAGGAGTGTGCAGGAAAAGGGAAGTGAAGGAGGCCCAGGGAAGGCGGGGGTAGAGATGAAGCGAGGGGAGCAGGAGGGAGTTGGGTGGGTAAGGTCCCGGGGGTGTGGTGCGGGCTTCCTCCAGGGGGCAGCAGTGAGGAGGGGGACACGGAAGGGGTGGGAGCCAGGGAACTCACCTTCTCCCCTACCAGGCTAAGCTCCCAGCATAGGGCCAGCAGGGCCATGAGGAGCAGCTCCCAGGCAAGCACCATTCTCCTGGTCAGCTCTGGACAGGAAGGTGCTGGCACAGGTGGGTGCTGGCCATGGGCGAGGGTGGGGGTCCTCCATGCCCTGGAGTCCCGTGTTCCTGCCCAGCTGGGAGATAGGCCAAGCTGATCTCACCAGGTCTTGTTATTCCTCCATCCATGAATTGCCGTCCTACCCCGGTCCTGAGAAAGGAGATGTGGGCCCGGATAAGGCCCATCCACCCCTCTCGTCTCCCCAGGGATACGGCTGATGAGCAGGGAGAAGGCCATGTTGAGGGTACGGGGAGCCTGGGCCTGTGACTTCTCCACCTGGTATGGATCTCCTTCTCTGCCGCTCTCACCCATCCCTGCAGTGCTGGTGTAGATTCTACGTGTTCATATTGGGTGCTACTGGGTTGATGCCCAAGTGAGCTGCGTTAAGCTCTTCAAGTGATTTTGGTGGATAAGCTTTGTGGATTCACCCACCACAGATGGAGCCTTTCTCCTCCCAGGTCTTGAGGATGCACAGACACCCTTTGGGCCACCTCACTCAACACCAAACGCTCCACCATCCTTCCTCACCTGCCCCAAGCTATTACTGCCCATCCCTTCTTCTCTGCAGGAGCCTGAGGCATTTCTTAGTTTCTTGCCCTTTGTGATGTCACAAGAAAAGTCAGATGTCTTCTTTTCTTCTTCCTCAACGCTTCTGAAAACATGAAACATGCAAGCCTTCACTCACTCACACACCCACATACACACCTACACGTACCTGCACACACATGCTCGGACAACCCCGATGGGACCTGGCCACCCTGTGAGGGTGCTGACAAAACCTTGAGGAGGCTGGGAAGGAGCTAGGAAGGAGGACAGGATAGGGGTGGAGTTCCGGAGGAGGCAGAGGGGCTTCTCGGTACAGGAAATGGTGAACTGTCAGTCTTCCTGCCCTGCCCATGCTCAGCTGAACAAAACCACATCAGCTGGTCTAACTTAAATTCAGGATTACCATCGGAGGTGGGAGTGCTGGGGAGGCTCTTAATGCTGTCAGAACCATTACTTCCCAGTAGCAAGGAGGAACTCTGCCCTTCCCACGAAGCTATTTCATACCTCTCCACTTCCGTCACACCTCTACTTCCCCTGCACCCCATTACCATGCCCCACTTCCCCTGCACCTCATTCCCACGCCCCACTTCCCCTGCACCCCATTCCCATGCCCCACCTCCAGACTCATGCACACCCAGCCACTATGCAGACACGCACACCCACAACCACATGCACAGACGCCAATGTAGGCACCCCCGACTTGCATCAAAGTCAACACCCAAATGGCCAAATGGCTGCAAGTGGAGGAGGAGGGTCAAAAGACAGGCATGGGGGGAGGGAGGGACTTCTCCTTCTGGCCATAATGGAGTAACTAGGACCAGATTTAGCCTTCTACTTTAGAAGTATAAAACTGAACAGATGATATTAAAAATCTGTTTTCAGCTGTTAGAAAAGAGGATTCCTTCCATGTGATCTCTCAGAGAAGGAAAACAAACATGGTGGATCCTATGATCATCCTACCCTTCTTTTCTTTTCTTTTTTTTTTCTTTCTTTCTTTTTTTTTTTTTTTCTGAGATGGAGTTTCGCTCTTGTTGCCCAGTCTGGACTGCAGTGGTGCAATCTCGGCTCACCGCAACCTCTGCCTCTCGGGTTCAAGCGATTCTCCAGCCTCAGCTTCCTGAGTGGCTGGGATTACAGGCACTTGCCACCACACCTGGCTAATTTTGTGTTTTTAGTAGAGACAGGGTTTCTTCATGTTGGTCAGGCTGGTCACGAACTCCTGACCTCAGGTGATCTGCCCAGCTCGGCCTCCCTAAATGCTGGGATTACAAGCATAAGCTACCGTGCCTACCTTTCTCCCTTTCTAGTACTTTCTGGACTGTGATGTAGGGAGAAGAACTCCAACAAGACCATGGCAGTCTTGCTGTGTTGGGCGATAGGGGTCTGAGTCTGAGGAGGCAAAAGAAGCTGGAATTTGGTGTAGAAAACAAGAGAAGAAAGAGCTACACAGAGAAAGAAACCAACAAATCTACACAGAGATCCCCTTGCATGTACTGCTGAACACTAAACCATGCATGTGTGGGGTGAAGCTCCACTAGGCTGCGTAAATAATACACAGAGAGACGTATCTGAACAATTTCCAGAACTCACCAAGGACTGGACATGTTCAAGTTCCAACCAGCCAGAATAGGAATTCTCCTGAGCACCTCACACATTCAGTAGAGAACCAAGAAGAAAAGCCCCTTAGTGCCAGCACTAAACCAGCCTAGGAGAGGGTCATTCTAAAACTGCTCTAGGCCAGCACAGTGGCTCACGCCTGTAATCCCAGCACTTTGGGAGGTCAAGGCGGGTGGATCACTTGAAGTCAGGAGTTTGAGACCAGCCTGGCCAACATGGTGAAACCCCATCTCTACTAAAAAGACAAAAGTTAGCCAGGCACAGTGGCAGGTGCCTCTAATCCCAGCTACTTGGGAGACTGAGGCAGGAGAATTGCATGAATCCAGGAGGCGGAGGTTGCAGTAAGCAGAGATTGCACCGCTGCACTCCAGCCTGGGCAACAAAGCAAGACTCCATCTCAAGTAATAATAATAAATAATAAATAATAATAATAATAATAATAATAATAATAATAAGTGCTCAAGGAAGCTTAAAAACAAACCTTAAAAGATCAAACTAATTGATATGGTTTGGATTTTTGTCCCCTTCCAAATCTCACGTTGAAATGTAATCCCCAATGTTGAAGGTAGGGCCTGGTGGAGGTGTTTGGATCGTTTGGATCTTGGTTGGGGGATCCCTCATGAGTGGCTTGGGCCATCCCCTTGGGGATGAGTGAGCTCTCGCTCTGAGTTCACAGGAGATCTGGTCATTTAAACGTGTGTGGTATCTACCCCTACACTGATCTCTCTCTCTCTGTCTCATTCCTGCTTTCACTGTGACGTGCCTGCTCTCCCTTCACCTTCTGCCACAATTGGAAGCTTGCTGAGACCTCTCCAAAAGCTGAGCAGATGCCAGCACCATGCTTCCTGTACAGCCTGCAGAACTGTGAACCAATTAAACCTCTTTTCTTTATAAATTACCTAGTCCTGGGTGTTTCTTTATAACAGTGTGAAAATGACCTAATACAGAAAATTGGCACTGAGAGTGGGATATTTTCCATATTAGGTCATTCTCACATTGCTATAAATCAATAAATATCTTAGACTGGGTAATTTATAAAGCAAAGAGGTTTAATTAGCTTACAGCTCTGCAGGCTGTACAGGAAGCATGGCACTGGCATCTGCTTGGCTTCTTGGGGAGGCCTCAGGAAGCTTACAATCATGGCAGAAGGTGAAGAGAGAAGACACGTCACACAGTGAAAGCTGGAACAAGTGAGGGAGAGAGATGGCATGAGTGCAGAGGCAACTGCCACACACTTTTATTTTAGTTTTATTTTTTATGTTTTTATTATTATTATTATTGAGACGGAGTCTTGCTCTGTCGCCAGGTTGGAGTGCAGTGGCACGATCTTGGCTCTCTGCAACCTCCACCTCCCCAGTTCAAGCTATTCTCCTGCCTCAGCCTCCTGAGTAGCTAGGATTACAGGCACACACCACCACACCTGGCTAACATGTGTATTTTCAGTAGAGACAGGGTTTCACCATGTTGGCCAGGCTGGTCTCAAACTCCTAACCTCAAGTGATCTGCCTGCCTCCGCTTCCCAAAGTGCTGGGATTACAGGCATGAGCCACCATGCCCGGCTGGTGCCACACTCTTTTAAATGACCGGATCTCCTATGAACTCAGAGTGAGAGCTCACTCATCACCAAGGGGATGGCCCAAGCCATTCAGGAGGGATCCTCCTGACCATGATCCAAACACCTCCCACCAGGCCCCACCTCCAACATTGGGAATTACATTTCAACATGAGACTTGGGTGGGGACAAATGCCCAAACTATGTCACTCATCTGCAAGTAACTTTATGACTCATCAGAATAAAGTCCAACACTTTTTGAAGAAAGACAACACCATTCAGCAGTCACCAACATAACATAAACAACATTCAGTATCCAGTCAAAAATTACTATACGTAGGCTAGGTGCAGTGGCTTACACCTGTAATCCCAGCACGTTGGAAGACTGAGGCAGGAGGATGGCTTGAGCCCACAAGTCTGAGACCAACCTGCACAACATGTTGAGACCTTGTCTCTGCAAAATAATAATAATAATAATAAAATTTAAAATTAGGCAGGCATAGTGGTGTGCACCTGTAGTCCCAGCGACTCGGGAGGCTGAGGCGGGAGTATCACTTGGGGCTGGTAGGTGGAGGTTGTAGTGAGCTGAAATCATGCCCCTGCACTCCAACCTGGATGACAGAGTGAGACCCCATCTCAAAAAAAAAAAAAAAAAAAAGAAATTACTACATGTAGAAAGAAGCAAGAAAATGTAACTCATAACAAGAGAAAAACCAGTCAAAGATAGAACCCCAAAATGATGCAGCTCATTGTGGAACTGGCAGACAAGGGCTTTGAAACAGTTATCGTGAATAGGTTGAATAATTTTTCAAAAACATGAAAAGAACAGAAATGGAAGATGTCAAAATAAAAACAAAACTGCCACAGATAAGAGTACAATGTAAGAAAATGTCATCGAATTGGCTTAACATTAGTGAATTTGAAAATATAGTAATTGAAATGATCTAAATTGAACACAGAGAGAATAAAACTGAAAAAAAATTACTATAAACTCCTATGCATCATTCAAGCCTCAGTTGACGCAGGGCCTCCTCCATGCAGCCTTCCCTGACTTCTCATGGAGATGCAGATGGGAGTGGCTCCAACAACCACAGCTGGTGTGAGCCCAGAGCCAGACAGACCCGGGTTGGACTCCCACCTCTAGTATTGCTAAGAGTGAGATCTCGTGCAATTTATCCACATATTACTTCTCCAAGCCCCCAAACTGTCATCTGTTACTTGGAGATGGTCATCTACAAACCCCAAAATGATGTTGAAGGAACCAAGTGAAATAATGCCTGTCACATGGTAACCTACAATTGGAGTCAGCTAAATCCGTTGTATTTTCCTTGGTTCCTATTTTGCCTTGTCCCTTCTTCCCACACAGTCCTGGAGTGCTCAGTGTTCATGCCCACCCCCAGCCCCCCACAAACACACCTGATTCATACCTCTCTCCCTGGTTATCTGCACATGTCCTGGCACAGAGGTAGCACTTCAAATTGTGTGTTGGAAAATTTGGGTATTGGAATGAACGCATGGATGGATGGATGGATGGATGGATGGATGGATGGATGGATGG
>NC_045452.1:18665535-18684167 GCF_002776525.5 Piliocolobus tephrosceles
ATGGATGGATGGATGGATGGATGGATGGATGGATGGATGGATGGGTGGATGAGCAACTCCTTGAGGACAGAAACTCCAGAGCCCATGCTTTTCTACTTTGCATCTCTGGTTCTCTCCAGCCAGGTATGAGGCTGTGCACACACACACTGAGGGACCTCACTTGGTAACATAAAGACTGGGTGCCCTGTGTAGGCCACAGAGATGGGCACATTGAGTCCTGATGTTTAGAATTCAGAGATTGGTGGCTACCTTTTCTTCCTGTCTTTTTCCTGTGTTGGGGAGAAGGGCAGGGAGGAGGAGAGGGAATGGTGGGAACCATTGACGTTCTGCCTTGATGATTCTTGAATTACTGCTACCAGGAAGGGGACCTGGCTGGGAACAGTGTAGGATGCCCTTCCCTGGTGGGGAAAGTCCTGCCTGGAGTGGAGGACTGGAGGGTGTTCAGGGAATGCCTGGGGCGCCCTGGGGACCCTGAACTCTCTTTGGCACCACTGCATGTGTGTGAAATCACGGTGCTGGCATGGAGAGGGCATTCAAGGGACACAAAGGGTCTGAGCTAATGTCCTGTCCCCAGCATTCTTTCTCTCTTGGGTGGTCCCACTTGGCTTCCGTGAGCCCCTTCACTGTGCTGGGAATGCAGAGAGGCACCAGACCCAGGGCTGGCCAGGAGGAACTCAGTCTGCAATGTGCTTGGAGTGGAAGTAGGAGGATGCTTCTCAGAGGATCGCTGGTGCTGGACTCATCCTTCATGCCCTCCACCCACGGCCATGCCCTGAAACATTAGGGCCTGGGAAAACTGACCCAGCACGGGGTCTGTTGGGGATTTCTGCTGCCTGGAGCTCAGGAAGCTGCATCTCACTGCTGCAAGGAAATGTCTAGAGAGTGCAGAGAGACTCACACTGCTGGTCCCTTCCCTTGGTGAAGAAGATGCCTCTCAGCCTCCCAGCTCTCTGAGTAGCAAGAGCTCAGTACCCCTGGCCAGGCTGCAATGTGTGTGCAATGCAGAAATGTATGTGGTATGTGGAAAGTAGAACATGGGAAAATATCAAAGCCAAAGCTTCTTATAGACAGTGATAACTGCAAATTCTAAAGTATCTTTTTATAAAAACATTAAACAATAAAATACTTTAAAACTGAACAATGATAAATGAGCCTTGTAGAGGTTCTGGGTCCAGCTATGAGAATTGACCAGAAAGGTAAATTTCCTGTAACTCAGTTATGGAAGGTGGTGTCAAGATAAGCAATGTCCTATAATGATTGATTGTGTAGCTGGAACCACCCTATCTGAGTTTAAATCTCAGCTCTGCCCCTTGGTAGCTGTCTGGCCTTGGGCAAGTCACTTAACCTCTCTGATCTCATTTTCTGATCTGTACAATAGAGATGATAATAGCCCCTCATTCTCAGGATTATTAGATGGATTTTTTAGTAGGTATGTATGAAGCACTCGGACAGATCACAGCATGTAGGTATTCTGTCTACATGACTTAGTTTATCTTTGAAGGTGCTGGTGGGCATCCCAGGTGGTATTGGGGGTCACGTTTGTCAATCCCTGGACAGCAGTGTCCCTTTGGCCTGGGCCCCAGTCATGCTTCCTCATTTCATTCATGTGCCAAGGCTACCTGCTCCCAGAATTGTTCCAAGCCTATCCTGAGAGGAGAGGCTTCCTGGCCTGTATGTCCTTTAAAAACTCTTTGGGGCAATGGAGTGGAATCTACGCTGTCTTTGGAAAACGTGAATCTCTAACCCACCCTCATTCCCATTCCACTTGCCTTGCTGGTTTTCTAAGTTGATGCCAGTTTCTTTCTGATAAACTCCAAGTCCTGGTTTCCAGACAGATTCCTGGAGAACCTCCCAGAGGTTGAGATGGCGGTAGAATAGAAAACCTCTTTTGTGGAATATGCAACATCAGGAAGGGAACTGAATGTAAAGGGGAATTAAAGGACTGTGTGCTTGAACATTTGGGCTTCAGATAGAGACACAGCTATTTTCTGTAGGAAAGTTACCTTGGAGATCTTCTCATACTTGGGCAGGCACGGGTGGAGGGTGAGTTCAGGCTGAAAAATAGAATGATGAGATTTAGATGGATTCACAGATAATGAGTTCACAAGAGAAATGTTGAGCCCCAAAGAGGAAGATTGGAAACAGGACCTTAGAAGCATCAGGAAGGACCCATGTTCTCCTTCCCAAGAGAGATGAACTCCAGCTTCAACTTAGCCTCTGCCTGGCTGTGTAAACTTAGGTGTGCTCCCCGCTGTCTCTGAACCTGGCTCTGACCTCTCCTCATCTGTAAAATTTGGGTATTGGAAGGCATTTATCATTCTATATTCTAGCCCCCAACCCCCGTGTGCCTGGGAGAGCCCTTCAACCTCCGTCCCTGGTCCTCCTGTGACCCAGCATCCCTCTGAGCCTGGGGGGTGCTCCAGCCCTCTCTGTTCTGCTGACACCTTCATAAACAGAGCCTGGGACTCTTAAGAAGGTCCAAGCACCATCATCATCATAGAATACACTTATGGGATACAAGAATAAACCTGAAATACTAATATTCCAGAGACAAAAACTTGCTACGGTTTCATTATTATCAATGTTGGTATCCAAACTTTAAATGTTGACATTTTTCTGGGGAAGAATACCAATTTCTTGACTCTGTTTGCTACACATAGCTCCCGGGTTTCCTCTCCCACACTCCCGCTATGCTTAATAAACACTCCTGTTCAACAAACCCTTTGGATAATTTCCCTAATCTTTCAGGGCATAGTGGTACGTTATTCAGATAAATGTTTCTGGCAATTTGCTCCTAGAAGGAACTCTGCACTTAGGATTAATGGTTCAGGAGGATTCCCAAAACCTTCATCTTCAGTTTCCAAAAATGCTTGGCCATCTATAGCAGTCATTTCTATAAACGTTTTGTTTAAATTAGCCTCCAGAGACTCAAAACTGTGTGGAGTTTCCTTCCTAAAGCATTATTGTAAAGTCTGTTGTTTTGACATTTGAATAATCAGAGCAAAACACGTTTGAAGTGTTTTTTTTATTTTTAGCAATGTCTTTCTTCATTCTCTCCATTGTCTTTATGATGTCTGACTCAAAGATGAAGTATCTTGGATATGTGCTGATTTTAGCTTTGTTTTATCTTTGTGAGATTTGGACATGACGAAGTGGACATTTTGCTTCTAATGTATTCCTCACAAGATGTAGAGAATTCTCAAATAGTGCTTTTGCTTGAAGGACCCCTGGCTTAAATGAAATTAAGCAGCTAAAAATGAAATTGAGTTCTTAAAGGGATTTAGTTTCGTGTGAGAACTGCTACTTCTCTAAAATTTCTGCCAATATTACATTTATAATATAATTAAATCACCATTGTTCTGCTTTTTATTGTTATTTAAACTTTATAAGCTCAAACAGTCTATAATCTTCGTAAAATGATTGAGCAAATACACTCTCTTAATATTTGTAGTAATAATCAGTCTTTTTTCTACTCAGCTATTTAAAGTTCTTAATTATTGTCTTTCTTCATAAAATTAATAGCTTTCATAATCATTACTTATTGCAGCATTTTACTCTTAAAATAATCAATGTGTGTTTACAACTGACTGCTTCAATTTCAGCACAAAAAGTACGTGGGAAAAACTGCATAGGCAAATACTTTGCAAGGAAGAAAAAGAGAGAAGTGGAGGGGAAATTATAGATTAAAAACAGGCAACACCAAGTGATAATGTTCAGAGATACACACAGAGTGATAAAACAACATGAGAAAATGATAGACCCTGACATGGAAATTAGGACACAGGATTCCTGGGTTGGGGGACTAGGAGGTTTGTCTGGAGCAGTGCAGGGCTCTAGGTGGGTGGCAAGCTTCTATCTCCTGTGCAGAATGTAGGGAGGGGAGCAATCCAAGGATATTCACCTTAAAATGATTTATTTTTTAATTTAAATACTTTCTTTTGGTAGAGAGGGGGGGTCTTGCTATGTTGCCCAGGCTGATCTTGAACCCCTGGCCTCAAGCAGTCCTCCCACCTCTGCCTTCTGAAATGCTGGGATTATAGGCATGAACCACTTTGCCTGGCCTTGTAATGATTTATTAAGCTAAAGATGTTTCATGTGGCTTGGGATATTTGTGGCTTGGGACTTAACAATAAAACAGGTTTTTAGAAAGGAAAAAAATTTAAATCTGGAAATTTTACAAACAAAACCAAACCTGGGACATAATATGTAGCATCAAAGACTCTTCTTTCATAAGTTTCTTTTTCCATCTGCCTGTGTTCATTCATGTTTTCCCCTTTTCCCTCTTGTCCTGGTGTATTGACCTTCTCCTCAGGTGTAGGCAAGAAACTTGCTCTATCTCTCCTCTTACTTCCTTGTCCCTCCCCTTCCTCTTCCCTCTCCTCTCCTCTGGCATTCAGTGCACCCCTCTGCTGTAGCTCCCACCACAATTAACTGAAATTCTCTTTTTGTGCATCTCTCTCTCCTATTGTTCCATAAACAGCTTGAGAGCAGAGGTGAGGTAAGTTTTGTGCAGTTCTGAATCCTCAAAGCCTAGCATACTCCCAGACATATACTAGACATCCAGAAAATGAGGTTTAAACTCAACATCTTTTTCTTTTCCCATAACATCTCAAGTTCCACTTAATGATTTTCAATGATTATTCAAAGAAGACTATATATCTTTTAAGAATTAATTTGTCAGAAAAGGGATTTCTGGCTGAAAGAATAACAGATTGAGTTTCTGTTTGCAAGTCCAAGAGCCTGCAGGGTTATATGCCTGCTGTGCACGTTATTCAGGGAGTGGAATTTCAGTTGACTTCCGTTTTTCCTTTTTGTAAAACATTGTTTGTAATTTTACCACAAATGCACATTTATGTAATAAAAGTATAATTATAATGTTCATTTAAAATGATTTTTTTCATCTAATGCACATTCACTGAGCAGTTTAAAAAGCATAAGACATGTTTACTGCAAATTGCATCTGAAATGCTTCCCTATGTTTGAGAATGAAGATTTAGCTAGAACAGTGACTCCTGAGATGTACTGTGCTCAGGTGTTTCCAAACTTGGTGACCACAGTCCCTCTCATCCTGCTTGCTCCTCCACCTTGTGTCTTTGCAGCTCCTCCTATTAGAATGTGGAATCTCTTTCCCCTCCCCTTGAATCTGGGCCTCCTTGTGACTTCCTTTGGCCAGTAGAATGCAGTGGGGGTGAAGCTATATGATTTCTGAGACTAGGCCATAAGAGGCCTTGCAGCTTCTTTTGCTCTCTTGGAAGTCAGCCATGATGCAAAGTGGTCCAGGCTCTCCTACTACAGAAGCCATGTGAAGAGAGAAGCCCTGGGGGATGGGAGGTCATGTGGAGGGGAATGAGCCAGTGAAGCCCTCTCTCACTCCATCCTAGTCAAGCTCCCAGCTAAAAGCAGCCACATGAATGACCTTGCCAGCTTTGTGGAACAGAAGAACCACCCAGCTGAGCCCAGCCAACCCACAGAATGGTGACAAGTAATAAATGGTTGTTGTTTTCAACCATTAAGCTTGGGAGGTGGTTTGTTAGGCAGCAATCAACCATTTGCTCTTATGACAGACGTTTGTTTGCTGGTTAGATTGGATGTAACCTGGGATCACATGATCATACATACACAATGTCAGAAATGTCCCCAGCAACAGACACTTGGTCATTTGGACTTAATAAACCCAGCTTCAGAGAATCCCTGTTTCCCGGTCACTGTCTCTCAACTTTCCTACACTGCCACCAAGTATGGGCTAGCATCTATCCCTCTCACATTCCTCACCCCTTTAATTGATCCCCTGTTTTTCTTGTATCTCATTAATTTCTGGTATATTTCCTAGGACCTAAAAACATAACCAACTGTCTTTCATCTTAAAAAAAAAAAATGCCCCTTCCCTCACCCCAATCAACTATCCACCTTAGACTTCCATACCATCTTTTTCTCCTCTTTCTAGTCAAGCTTTTCCAAAGAGCTGTCTTCATTTTCCCATTTCCTATTCACTCCTCTCTCTATTTATTATGACCTGGCTTTAGAATGGTCTCCTGCCAGCATCACAGAGGAGCTCCACATCACCTAACCAGATGGATTCACCCCCGCCTTGACCTCTCAGACACAATACCAGCAACATGGCCACTCCCAGCACCTTAAAACTCTCTCCCTTTTTATGCTTCCCACCCTACTCTGCTTTCTCCTTCCCACTGTGACTGTCCCTTCTCTGTTCCTTCCTGGCCTCCCAAGCACCTCAGCCAGCCCCTTAGGCACCAGTGTCCCCAGGGGTCTTCAGTGCTCCTCTTCTCATCCCAGTCTACCTGCTCTGCTTTTGAGTTTGCAGGCTCTCTCAAGCTTTTACTTAAAGGTTTTCCTAAGTAGGTGTTCTTCCCCAAAACCTAACAGCTATGAATTCAATGACCTATAGAACCTCTTCCCTTATATGTTCCAGAGATGAGATGCCTCAGGCACATCCACCTGCCAGAATGTGACTCTTTGGCCACTCCCCACCCCCCTAGCCCCTACTCCCAGTGTCTCTTTGTCTCTTGTAAGAGGACTTACCCTCGGCCACCAGTTCTGCTAAGGCCAGAGAAATGCCCACACACGGTTGCTTATGGGAAGGGGTCATCTGAGCCAAAAATGGGGAGTAGAGGCAGCTGCATGCCTTGAGCCACACTTGCAGGATCTGCCTGTTCAGGCCTCTCTTGTTCTCAGTGGTGACCTGTCTGTCTCCTGCTCCTGGGTCCTCCTCTTTCTGTGACTGAGACACCTGTGCCCGAGACACCTGTGCCCCTCCCCCACTGCCCGGTTGGAGGCTCAATTCCATCCTCAGCCCCAGGACCAGCCCTGACCCAGGGCAGGAGGGGTTCACAGGGTCACAGTTGTGCCTAGACTTCCTTGAGCCTCCGTCCTCATCCCTGGGCCCAGCCTTGCTTCTGAGAGCTGGGCCACCCTGTGCGGCCTCTGACAACTGAGTTCCTGCCTTTTTCCCCCAAGCCGGAGTTTGTTCTACAAAGCTCAAGTTGGAGACCTTGTTGTTCTTGATTACAGCTTACTTCTCTGTTTCCATACATCTACAGATGTGGTTTCTAAACAGTTTTCTATTATATTGATGAGTAAAAAAATTTTTTTAATGGAAAGAAAAGTACAATTTTATTTTTAAATAAAAAAGAAAATATCATTTACTATCAACATCATTTTCTACTTTAAAAAAGACATTTTATTTTATTTTGTTTCATTTTTTGTTTTCTGAGACAGAGTCTCACTCTGTCACCCAGGCTGGAGTGCAGTGGCATGATCTCAGCTCACTGCAACCTCCGCCTCCCGGGTTCAAGCAATTCTCGTGCCTCAGCCTCCCGACTAGCTGAGATTACAGGTAGGTGCCACCATGCCCGGCTAATTTTTATATTTTTAGTAGAAATAGGGTTTCACCATGTTGGCCAGGCTGGTAAAAAGGGACATTTTAATACAAATGAAGTAATCAAAGAATTCTGATCTCAGATCGCAGGATGGCCCTTTTCAAACAGAGGCAGCTGGCCGTTTCCCTTGCCTTCATTTTCCAGGGGTTTCTCCTCCCATGAATGGGCAGTGAAAGTTTCATCCTGGACCCATCCTGTCTCCATGATGGCTTTGGGGACCTGCCTTGCCCCATTGTTTTGTCTGCGGGACTGGCAACTTTGACCATGAGGGGCAGACTCCCTCTAACTGGAGGCTGACAAGTGGAAACTGTTGGGATTATTCCCAGAGGCCTTACATGGGGGCGGCTCAGCTTGATGAATTCTGAGGCATGATCCAAATCTGCCTCCTAGGCCCAGAACATCAATCTCCAAGGTCCCAGGGCTGCTGGGGCTCTAGGAAGCCATTCTCTGCTGCTCCTGGTGTGCCCCTAGGACTGGCTGAGGTTGGGAAGGCCTCCCCTCGCTGGACTAGAGGACAAAGTGATTCATCTTGATCCCTGTGAAATGGTTGTGCAACCCCAAGAGGCTGAGACTCATCAAAGAATGTGCCTCTTTATTTTCTGTTCATTACATTGCCAGGCACAATCCAGACAAGACATCTCAGCACTGCTTCCAGACCTCTGCTTGAAGGTGGGATTCTTCAGTCTCCTGGACATTCTTAGAGTCTGGCTTTACACCAGCTCTCCTTTGCACAATGGCAACACCAGCAGTATCTGCCCATGTGCAAGAGAGTCCCCACAACAGCCCAATGGAGAAATGGAGGAGTTTCTAGGCCCATGTGACACTCCGTCACAATTGTCTTTTACCACTTAGGATGATGTAATCACTTTTCTCTCTCTCTCTCTCTTTTTTTTTTTTTTTTTTTTTTTTTTTTTTTTTTTTTTTTTTTTTTTGAGACAGTCTCACTATCACCCAGGCCAGAGTGCAGTGGTGTGATCTTGGCTCATTGCAACCTCCACCTCCCAGGTTCAAGTGATTCTCCTGCCTCAGCCTCCTGAGTAGCTGGGATTATACCTAGTACATCTCCAGCCTACAGGTGTGCGCCACCATGCCCCACTAATTTTTATATTTTCAGTAGAGACAGGGTTTCACCATGTTGACCAGTCTGGTCCTGAACTCCTGGCCTCAAGTGATCCACCTGCCTTGGCCTCCCAAAGTGCTTGGATTACAGGTGTGAGTCACTGTGCCCAGTCACTTTTCTCTGATTTTTAAGTGAAGTATATACATATATATACAGCAAGTGGAATTCCAAGCACAGAGAGCTTTTCAGCATAATTCTGAGAAGGCAACTTTCAGCAAAGAACTTGCAGACATGGTACAATTTTTTCTTGTTAAAGTCAAGGCAAGATTTTCTGGGAAGGGACATGAAGACCTTGATGTAGTCTGCTTAGTTTTATTTATTTATTTATTTAGAGTCTCACCCTGTCGCCCAGGCTGGAGTGCAGTGGCGCGATCTCAGCTCACTGCAACCTCCACCTCTCCGGTTCCAGGTTGAAGCAATTCTCCAGCCTCAGCCTCCCAGGTAGCTGGGATTACAGGCCATAGTCTGCTTTAATAATAATAATAATAATAATAATAATAATAATAATAATAATAATAATAATAAAAGACAATAGTGAACAAGAAAGAAAGAATGATTCCCTCTTCGCACAAGAAGAAAGTTCTGATGCTTTTGGTATCATGGGATCTTAGGTTCAATGTGTAGTGAGAGCTAAATAAGACAATTTTTATTTGTTCCTCTGAACACTTCTCTATTCCCATGACTATGTCATGCTTTTCCAATTGCTATAACTTATGGCGTGTTTTGATATTTGGCATCCTCACTCATTAGTCTTCCTTTTCAACATTTTATTGGATGTGATTATGCTATTATTCTTCCAAATTATTGTTAGAATCAATTTATCAAGTCATAAAAATGTCCTCTTTGAATTTTTATGGGAATTGTGCTAAATGTAATTCTTAATTTGGGAAGATCTGACAGTTTTGACAACTTTGTAATACTGGCTCTTTTGATCCAATAATTATGGATTTCCACTTATTTTGGGAATTTTACGTCAGCAAATTTTAAAAGCTTTTTCCTAGGTTCTTATTAGATTCACCTCCAGGTTTTTAAGATTTCAGCACCAGCCTACTTTCTCTCTCTCTCTCTCTCTTCCACCTTCCTCCCACCTTTCTTTCTTTCTTTCTTTCTTTCTTTCTTTCTTTCTTTCTTTCTTTCTTTCTTTCTTTTTCTTTCTTTCTTTCTTTCTTTCTTTTTCTTTCTCTTTTTCTTTTTCCTTCCTTCCTTCCTTCCTTTGTTGCTTTCTTCATTTTCCTCTTTTGTGGCTAATATCTTCCCAACCTATTTTATTGCAAATGATTATTTTTAGTGCAAAGAAAAGCTACTGATATTTGTATAATGAGTTTATACCCAGCTCCTTCTCGAAGTCTTGTTTGTTGAATAATTCTTATTTAAATCTTACATGCTTTCTAGACATACAAGCATATCTTCTTCAAATGATGAGCCTTGTCTCTTATTTTTAATACTTATTTTACTTATTATTCCTATTCAGTCACAATTGCTAGAAAGTTCAAAACAATGTTGACAAATTCTTGGTGGTGCACACACCTGTCTTCAGAGAGATTGCATAGGGAATGCCAAATGCTTCACCATTCGAGAGACTTAGCATTGCTTCCTGAAAAGTCCTCTTGATCCTACTAAAACAATATTCAACTCATGACAGCAGGCATTCACCTGTCAAGGATCTACACAGGGAAATGTTTCTGCCTCCATCTCCAAGTGGCCATGTGAGGCGTTTTAAGAAAATGAGCCTCAGACTAAGACCACACCAGAAGGCTTCTGTGGTTGGGCACCAGTGGCGGGTGACAGAGAGCTCCTACCAAAATGCCCTTAATGTTCCCCTCAGCTTGGTTTGACTTTAGACAGCTTCTCACTGACTCTAGGTCCTGACCTCCCTTATTTTAGAGCATTTTCTTTAGACAACTTATCATTGAAAATGATTTATCTGTCCCTTTGAGATGTCGGTAAATCTTTTCAAAAGCCTCTTGCTGGCTGGGCACAGTGTCTCACGCCTGTAATCCCAGTACTTTGGGAGGCCGAGGTGGGCAGATCACTTGAGGTCAGGAGTTTGAGGCCAGCTTAGCCAACATGGTGAATCCCCATCTCTACTAAAAATACAAAAATTAGCCGGGCATAGTGGTGTGCATCTGTAATCCCAGCTACTCAGGAGGCTGAGGCAGGAGAACCCCTTGAACTCAGGAGGCAGAGGTTGCAGTGAGCCAAGATTGTGCCATGGCACTCCAGCCTGGGAGACAGAGTGAGATTCCGTCTCAAAAAATAAATAAATAGATAAATAAATAAAAAATAAATTTAAAAGCCTCTTGCTAGGTTTACAATCCAGGACTGTCTTTCCCAAGGAGCCATCCCTTCAAAGTTTAGTAATCACCAATCACCAGATAGGGAATATATCACCCTATCTCTCTGTCCCATGGGAGGGTAGGAGCCTAACTTTGGTTAGCAGTTGGAAAACTACCCCCTGTCATAAAGATATGAGAAACTTTACTTTTCCTTTGGGTAAAGCCAGTTGGGAAACAGAAATGGCCCATGATGTCCCTCTCAACCCGGTGCTAAAACACCCTGCCACCTTTCTTTCCACAGAGTTGAGGTCAGACTTGGTTCTGGTCTCTCTCCTCTATTGCAGTAGTCTTGAATAAAGTCTTCCTTGCCTGTTAATTGTATCTGGTGCAATTTTCACTTTGACAGTTCCCAGCATGGTGACATGGAAGCCTCAGCATCGGGACAATCCCTTAAAACCCCAAACCCATGAGGGAGACAACTGCCCTGGGTTACAGGGGGACATCTAATGCTGTGAGATTGCTTTACAGGGATTTTCCTGCAATTTATTGTGCTGATTGATGTCCTATGCTGGCATTGTTGAAATGAATTCTACCTGGTCAGATTCCTTTAAAATATTACCAGATTTGCTTTTCCAATATTTTATTGATGGTTTTGTGTCTGCACTTGTAAGTAAGGTTGGTCTACAAATTCCTTTCTATACTAACTTTATCAGATTTACAGAACGTGGTGGAGGGAGTTAACAGTAAATGTAATATAATAAAAAATATTGCTACCGGGCATGTTGGTGTGAGCCTGTAGTCCCAGCTACTCAGGAGGCTGAAGTGAGAGGATTGCTTGAGCCCAGGAGTTCGAGACCAGCCTGGGCAACAAAAAACTTTTTTAATTAACCAGGTATGGTGGTGTGCACCTTAGTGCTGTAGGAGGATAAGCCACAGACAAAACTCCTCAGACAGCAGATTAAAGAAGGAAGGAGTCTTTATTCAGCCAGGAGCTTCGGTAGACTTGCATCTTAAGAGCCAAGCTCCCTGAAAAAGAAATTTTTGGCCCTTTTAAGGGCTTACAACTCTAAGGAGTCCAGGTGAAAGGGCCGTGATAGATCAAGCAAGCGTGAGGAATGTGACTGGGGGCTACATGCATCAGCTAACAGAACAGAAAGTTTTGTAATGCTACTGTATACAATGTCTGGAATTTACAGATAACACAAGTAGTTTAGGTCAGGGGTTGATATTATTATTGTTGTTATTATTATTTTAACTCCTAGGACTTGGTGGTGGTGCCCAGGTTGTCTGGCTATTTATCTTCTGTTTCTTTCCAAATTTTGCTTTCTCCCTTTTCTCCTGTCTTATAAACTAAGCAAAAGTGGGGGAGAGAAGGGCAGCAGGAAAAGTGGCGGTCTCCTTTCTTAGTGCCAGCTACTGGGAAGGCTGAGGCAGGAGGATCACTCAAGCCCAGAAGTTCAAGGCTACAGGCCCAGCACAGTGGCTCACACATGTAGTCCCAGCACTTTGGGAGGCTGAGGTGGGCAGATCACCTGAGGTCAGGAATTCAAGACCAGCCTGGCCGACTTAGTGAAACCCCGTCTCTACTAAAAATACACAAATTAGTCAGGTGTGGTGGCACACGCCTGTAATCCCAGCTACTCAGGAGGCTGAAGCAGGAGAATCACTTGAACCCAGGAGGTGAGGTAGAAATTAGCCATGAGCCAAGATTGCACCACTGCACTCCAGCCTGGGCAACAGAGCAAGACTCCGTGTCAAATTTTTAAAAAAAGAAGAAGTTCAAGGCTACAGTAAGCTGTGATCACACCACTGCTCTCCAGCCTGAGCAACAGAGCAAATCCCTGTCACTAAAAAATAAAAAGGGAAAAAGAAAAATAGATAAAAAGAATTGTTTTACACTTAGATTTCAAGATTTAAAAAGCTGTCAAATACCATATATTCAAAAATTCTGGTACCATAAAAAGAGAACAGTAGAGATCTCTTAATGCTGCAATTATCCACTGAGGTTTCACAGTTTATGAATATCATGCTTTTTTGTAGAAATCTGCTAAGCTTACTGTTGAATCATTTATATAGTCTGACTAATTTTTGAGCCATCATCAATGTTCATGAATTATGTAATTTAGCCTCAGCAATGTTTCACATGCATTTGAAATAATTACACTTTTCAAAGAGACTTAATACGTGCAATGATGAGTAAATGAACGTGTTTATTAACATCAGCAGTGCTCTTTTTTTTTTTTTTTTTTTTTTCTGGGAGACAGGAGTTTAAGTTCAGGTAAAATGACACTCTTGGTTTTGAGGCTTTTCTCTAGCTTTAAACTCTAGCCTGCACGCTGCTTCTGATTAGCAGCTAGGTGACCTTCATTGTACAAAGAGCCTTCATCCTCTTGATCTTGGGTTTTCTTTCTAAAGGGCCTTGTGTGCTTTCATCCCACATTTTAAGATATGATAGCTGCATTGAACGAATTGGGAGATTTTCCTTCCTTCTTTATCTTTCCATTGGTATTATTTAAATAGCATGAGGATTATCTGTTAGTTAAAAAGTAATCTGCCTTGTAAGAACTTAACATTTTTAATGAACTTAGAAACAAAAGAGCGTGCCTGTTAAACCGTCTAGGCCTGATACATTTATAAGTGATTAATTATTAAATACACTTTCCACTTTTTCTATAATTATTCTATTCTTTGGTATTTTGCCATTTAAAAGGAGACTTGTTGCTTTCTGAAAATACTCTTTCTTTTTCTACATGACTACTGGCATTCACCTCTTAAGGTTCTGTGTCCAAGGCAAATGCCACTCCAAGGAGCCGAGCCTGTCTCTGCCTTCAGTCAACCTCCACGTGGGTTTCCAAAGCTTAGTATTAAGTTGGGCATCAGGTTAAAATAAACATCATAAAGATTCTCATCTTTTTTCTTTCTTACTAGCATTTCTAATTCCTTTTTTTTTTTTTTTTTTTAGAAATAGGGTATTGCTCTGTCGCCCAGGCTGGAGTACAGTGGCATGATCATGGCTCACTGCAGCCTTGACCTCCCGGGCTCAAGCAATCCTCCCATCTCAGCCTCCTGGGTAGTTGATACTACACGTACACGTCACCAAGCCTGACTAATTATTTGTTTTTTAAGGTTTCTTTGTTGTAGAGACAGAGTCTCACTATGTTGCCCAGGTTGGTCTTGAAACCCTGGGTTCAAGCGATCCACCCACTTTGGCCTCCCAAAGTGCTGGGATTACAGGCATGAGCCAACGCACTCAGCCTCTATTTCCCATTGAACTGGTTTTGGTAAGATATTTTACAGGCTAACTGTGTATTTCATCTAACAGTCAGCAAGTGTTTGCACATCGTTATAAATTATGTCTTGTTATGAACTTGTTCTAACAACAATTCACTCTAAGCAGGCATTCCGCATGCTCATTACATAAGATTTTTGTCTCTGTGCAGCTGCACATCTGCACCATAGTGTAGCTCCCTGTCCCCGGATGACCGACTGGAACTAGGTTTCTCCATCCCCAATAGGCCTCACTGTGTCTCATCACACCAAAGTATTTTTTAAAAGGCTTAATGAAGACACCATCCTCTGTATCATCCCCTGGGAAGGCTGAGCAGGTTGCACACCATAAATACACTTCAACGTTCCTATCTGCCTAAGCCTTGGATCCCCTCCTCTATAATATAGCAAGGTAAATGCCTGCATCCTGACTGCATTTAATGGACCATGGGCCCCGGGTTGGGGTTGCAGCACCGAGTGAGTTATGAGAGCCGCCCCCAGCTGCTCCATCTGACAGATTGAAGCCAGGTTCTCTAGCCAGCGCTTCCATCTTCATCAATTCTGTTTGTTCAACGTTATGTTCCTTCTGCCCTGGGCTCACAGCCTGAAATTCATTCCTTCACATATTCCCCAGGTTTCCAACATTATAAACTGGCAAAGGTCTTGCAATTGTTTGGATGCCTCCTCCCAGATCAGCTTTGGTCGTCATTACCCGAGGGTCTGCCAGGGTGTTATGGTTCTGAAAATAATAAAAGGTGGGAGTAAAATCAACAGTCCGCTCAAGGCAGCAGCCTCAGGTGAGTTAATTAAAGTCTTCAGGCAAAAGAAGATTGATCTCCAGTATAGAAAAGAGCTGCTATTGATGACTAGGGAGATGAAGTTTGGGGTTCAAGGTATTCAGATTTATCAAAATCTGCCCAAATTTCTGCATTCCAATTCTTAGAGTCTCTCTCCTTCCTAATTAATCCCTTGTTACAGAAGAGATCTAGCCAGGTCACGAATTGAATTTGTCTTGTATTTTACTTGGAGTTTGGTTTTTAGAAATCCTGACCCTGCCTGTAATCCCAGCATTTTGGGAGTTCATGGTGAGAGGATCACTCAAGCCCAGGAGTTCAAGACCAGCCTGGGCAACATAGAGAGACCCTCATCTCTACAAAAAATTTTACAGACTAGCCAGGTGTGGTGGTGCGCACCTGGAGGTCCCAGCTACTTGGGAAGCTGAGGTGAGAGAATCGTTTGACCCTGGGAGGTAAAGGCTGCAGTGAGCTGTGATCATGCCACTATACTCCAAAAAAAAAAAGAGACTGAAAGAGAGATAGAGAAAAGAAATCTTGGCCCTGTGACCGTAAGAAATAATGAGTTATTTCAGAGTAATCTGATAATTCTCTGGTTGTCTATCTTTGCCTTCCATTGGAAATTTACAGCCCTAAATTTGTCTTTTTTTTTCCTCCACTTTTTCCAGTATGGTCAGAAAAATCCAGCCCATTCTACAAGAAGAATATAACATAAGAATCTTATAACGTTCTATTACAACAGCTACTTGATGTCCCAAGGCCTTGCTTGCCATAGGCAGCTGACCCCAGGCAATTACAGATTCTAATTTAGGTAACTGATTTGTCAAAGCATGTCATGAACGGCTAGCATCTCACTTTCCACTGGCAATGAAGTCACTGTGGCCTTCAAATCTAAAAAGATAAAAGGAACAATTCCGGATTCCTCTATTCACATATTTGTTCTCCAAAAACCCCTTTTAAAACCAAAACAACTGTGGAAAGAGCATGCAGAGCAAAAGCCAGGGAAGCCACCAGTGGGTGGGAGAAGCTGTCACTAATGGGCAAGGATGGCTTTCAAGAGCTCCCAAGGGAGGGGCTGGGCATCTCACTTGCCCCACACTTGGCTACTGGCACCTTCAGAAGACAGTGTCCTCTCCTTCTCTCCTGACTTCCAGATCTTTCTCTAGAGCCTCTCACTGGGGAACAAAGCTAGAACTACACAAGGAAGGGGCTTCTGGGAAGTCTCTGCCAACCACAGGAAAGCTTCGAAGGGAATGGTGGTGACAGGGAATTGACACAGACAATCCTGTATAGCGAGATGGTTTCTCTTGTAGCTGTTTCACTTTGAAGACACCGACAGACCCACACCCTCTGAGTGCTAACAGTAGTCTTAAAAGCGTCATGGAAGGCCAGACATGGTGGCTCATGCCTGTAATCCCAGCACTCTGGGAGGCCGAGGCTGGTAGATTACCTGAGGTCAGGAGTTCGAGACTAGCCTGGCCAACATGGTGAAACCCTGTCTCTACTAAGAATACAAAAAATTAGCTGGGTGCAGTGGCTCAAGCCTGTAATCCCAGCACTTTGGGAGGCCGAGACGGGTGGATCACGAGGTCAGGGGATCGAGATCATCCTGGCTAACACGGTGAAACCCTGTCTCTACTAAAAAATACAAAAATCTAGCCGGGCGAGGTGGTGGGCGCCTGTAGTCCCAGCTACTCCGGAGGCTGAGGCAGGAGAATGGCCGGAACCCAGGAGGCGGAGCTTGCAGTGAGCTGAGAGCTGGCCACTGCACTCCAGCCCTGGCGACAGAGCGAGACTCCGTCTCAAAAAAAAAAAAAAAAAAAAAAGAATACAAAAAATTAGCCGGACATGGTGGCAGGCAGCTGTAATCTCAGCTCCTCAGGAGGCTGAGGCAGAAGAATTGCTTGAACCTGGGAGGCGGAGGTTGCAGTGAGCCAAGATCACACCACTGCACTCCAGCCTGGCGACAGAGCAAGACTCTGTCTAAAAAAAAAAAAAAAAAGGAAGTGTCATGGAAGGACTTAGGTTCTTCCCCACAATGGCCACTTGGACCCTGGACTGCGGCAGACAGCAATGAAAACCAAAGAAGGAATGGAAAGAGGATTTAAAAAATCATATATTTTTATTTTTATTTTATTTTTGAGATGGAGTCTCACTCTGTCACCCAGGCTAGAGTGCAGTGGTGGGATCTCAGCTCACTATAACCTCTGCCTCCAGGGTTCAAGCGATTCTCCTACCTCAGCCTCCCGAGTAGCTGAGATTACAAGGTGTCCACTACCACACTTGGCTGATTTTTTTGTATTTTTAGTAGAGATAGTGTTTTACCATGTTGGCCAGGCTGATCTCAAACTCCTGATCTCAAATGATCCACCCACCTCAGTCTCCCAAAGTGTTGGGATTACAGGTGTGAGCCACCATGCCTGGCCAAAAGTAATTTATTTTTTAAAACCTGGCAGGAGGAATTTGCCCATCTGAGATACAGACTATAAGGGCTGAAGGTGCCTGTGAGGAGAACGAAGACTCCCTTTTGCACTAGAGGACTCTGTATTTTCAGAGCTGTCAAATAGCGTGTTCCCTCTGTTTGGTTTGATCCAGTTTGATCCGGTTTGCACCGGTTTCATCCGGGTTTCATCCGGTTTGCACCGGTTTCATCCGGTTTGGACCGGCTTGATCCGGTTTGGACCGGCTTGATCTGGCTTCATCGGGTTTGGACCGGTTTGATCCGGTTTGATCCGGTTTGCACCGGTTTGCACCGGTTTCATCCGGATTGGACCGTTTTGATCCGGTTTGCACCGGTTTCATCGGGTTTGGACCGGCTTGATCCGGTTTCATCCAGTTTGGAACGGTTTGATCCTGTTTGATCCGGTTTGCACCGGTTTGCACCGGATTCATCCGGTTTGGACCGGTTTGATCCGGTTTGATCCGGTTAGGACCGGCTTGATCCGTTTTGCGCCGGTTTGATCCGGTTTGCACCGGTTTGATCCGGTTTGCACCAGGTTTGATCCGGTTTGGAGCGGTTTGATCCGGTTTGATACGGTTTGCACCGGTTTGATCCGGTTTGGACGGGCTTGATCCGGTTTGATCCGGTTTGGAGCGGTTTGATCCGGATTGATCCGGTTTGCACCGGTTTGATCCGGTTTCCACCGGTTTGATCCGCTTTGCACCGGTTTGGACCGGTTTGATCCGGTTTGGACCGATTTCGACCGGTTTGATCCGGTTTGATCCGCTTTGCACCGGTTTGGACCGGTTTGATCCGGTTTGGACCGATTTCGACCGGTTTGATCCGGTTTGCACCGGTGTGATCCGGTTTGCACCGGTTTCGACCGGTTTGATCCGGTTTGCACCGGTGTGATCCGGTTTTGATCCGGTTTGGACTGGACCGGTTTGATCCGGTTTGAACCGGTTTGCACCGGTTTGATCCGGTTTGCACCGGTTTTATCCGGTTTGGATCGGTTTGATCCGGTGTGCACCAGTTTGGACCGGTTTCCTCTGGTTTGCACCGGTTTCATCCGGTTTGGACCGGTTTCCTCCGGTTTGCACCGGTTTCATCCGGTTTGGACAGGTTTGGTCCGGTTTGATCCGGTTTGATCCGGTTTGATCCTGTTTGCACCGGTTTCGTCCGGTTTGCACTGGTTTGATCCGGTTTGGAGCGGTTTGATCCGGTTTGCACCGGTTTGATCCGGTTTGATCCGGTTTGATCCGGTTTTGATCCGGTTTGCACCGGTTTGGACCGGTTTGATCCGGTTTCTACCAGTTTCATCCGGTTTGATCCGGTTTG
>NC_045452.1:18684177-18685449 GCF_002776525.5 Piliocolobus tephrosceles
TTCTACCAGTTTCATCCGGTTTGATCCGGTTTGCACCGGTTTCATCCAGTTTGATCTGCTTTGCACCGTTTTCACCGGTTTCATCCGGTTTGGACCGGTATGATCCGGTTTCTACCAGTTTCATCCGGTTTGATCCGGTTTGATCCGGTTTCATCCAGTTTCATCCGGTTTGACCGGTTTGCACCAGTTTCATCCGGTTTGACCGGTTTGATCCGGTTTGCACCGGTTTCATCCGGTTTGATCCGCTTTGCACCGTTTTCACCGGTTTCATCCGGTTTGGACCGGTATGATCCGGTTTCTACCAGTTTCGGTTTGCACCAGTTTGGAATGGTTTGATCCGGTTTGCACCGGTTTGGACCGGTTTGATCCGGTTTCTACCAGTTTCATCCGGTTTGATCCGGTTTGCACCGGTTTCATCCAGTTTGATCCGCTTTGCACCATTTTCACCGGTTTCATCCGGTTTGGACCGGTATGATCCGGTTTCTACCAGTTTCATCTGGTTTGATCGGTTTGAGCGGTTTGCACCAGTTTCATCCGGTTTGACCGGTTTGATCCGGTTTGCACCGGTTTCATCCCGTTTGATCCGGTTTCTACCAGTTTCATCCGGTTTGGACCGGTATGATCCGGTTTCTACCGGTTTCATCCGGTTTGATCCGGTTTGCTCCGGTTTCATCCGGTTTGATCCGGTTTCTACCGGTTTCATCCGGTTTGCACCGGTTTGGACCGATTTGATCCGGTTTCATCCGGTTTGATCCGGTTTGCACCGGTTTCATCCGGTTTGGACCGGTTTGCACCGGTTTCATCCGGTTTGGACCGGTTTGATCCGGTTTGATCCGGTTTGGACCGGTTTCATCCGGTTTGGACTGGTTTGGACCGGTTTCATCCGGTTTGGTCCGGTTTCATCCGGTTTGATCCGGTTTGGACTGGTTTGGACCGGTTTCATCCGGTTTGGTCCGGTTTCAACCGGTTTCATCCGGTTTGATCCGGTTTGGACTGGTTTGGACCGGTTTGGACCGGTTTCATCCGGTTTGGTCCGGTTTGGACCGGTTTGGACCAGTTTGGACCGGTATGGACCGGTTTGGACCAGTTTGGACCGGTATGGACTGGTTTGGACCGGTTTCATCCGGTTTGGACCGGTTTGGACCGGTTTGGACCGACCAGTTTGGACCGGTATGGACTGGTTTGGACCGGTTTCATCCGGTTTGGACCGGTTTGGACCGGTTTGGACCGGTTTGGACCGGTTTGGACCGGTTTCATCCGGTTTGGACCGGT
>NC_045452.1:18685549-18685896 GCF_002776525.5 Piliocolobus tephrosceles
TCCGGTTTGGACCGGTTTGGACCGGTTTGGACTGGTTTGGACCGGTTTCATCCGGTTTGGACCGGTTTGGACCGGTTTGGAGCGGTTTCATCCGGTTTGGTCCGGTTTGGACCGGTTTGGACCGGTTTCATCCGGTTTGGACCGGTTTGGACCGGTTTGGACTGGTTTGGACCGGTTTCATCCGGTTTGGTCCGGTTTGGACCGGTTTCATCCGGTCTGGTTTGGACCGGTTTCATCCGGTTTGGTCCGGTTTGGACCGGTTTGGACTGGTTTGGACCGGTTATCCGGTTTGGTCCGGTTTGATTCATCCGGTTTGGTCTGGTTTGATCCGGTTGGACCGGTTTCAT
>NC_045452.1:18685906-18729020 GCF_002776525.5 Piliocolobus tephrosceles
TGATTCATCCGGTTTGGTCTGGTTTGATCCGGTTGGACCGGTTTCATCCGGTTTGGTCCGGTTTCATCCGGTTTGATCCGGTTGGACCGGTTTGGTCCGGTTTGGACCGGTTTCATCCGGTTTGATCCGGTTTCATCCGGTTTGATCCGGTTTGGACCGGTTTGGACTGGTTTGGACCGGTTTCCTCCGGTTTGGTCCGGTTTCATTCCGGTTTGATTCATCCGGTTTGGACCGGTTTCATCCGGTTTGATCCGGTTTGGACCGTTTTGGACTGGTTTGGACCGGTTTCATCCAGTTTGGACCGGTTTTGGTCCGGTTTCGTCCGGTTTCATCCGGTTTGATCCGGTTTGCACCGGTTTGGACTGGTTTGGTTTGATCCGGTTTGCACCGGTTTGGACTGGTTTGGTTTGATCCGGTTTGCACCGGTTTGATCCGGTTTCTACCGGTTTCATCCGGTTTGGACCGGTTTGGACCGGTTTGATCCGGTTTGGACCGGTTTGGGCCGGTTTGATCCGGTTTGGACCGGTTTGAACCGGTTGGATCCGGTTTGGTTTCATCCGGTTTGATCTGGTTTGGATCGGTTTGCACCGGTTTCATCCGGTTTGCAACGGTTTGATCCGGTTTGCAACGGTTTGCAACGGTTTGATCCGGTTTGGGATCCGGTTTGATCCGGTTTGCAACGGTTTGGACCGGTTTGCACCGGTTTGCGCCGGTTTCATCCGGTTTTGATCCAGTTTGCACCGGTTTCATCCGGTTTGATCCGGTTTGGACCGGTTTGATCCGGTTTCGTCAGGTTTCATCCGGTTTGATCCGGTTTGGACCGGTTTGATCCGGTTTGCACCGGTTTCATCCAGTTTGCACCGGTTTCACCGGTTTCATCCGGTTTGGATCGGTTTGATCCGGTTTCTACCAGTTTCATCCGGTTTGATCCGGTTTGATCCGGTTTCCACCGGTTTGATCCGCTTTGGACCGGTTTGATCAGTTTTGATCCTGCTTGGAGAAATATTTTTCAGATTTAGCATTTTGACAGACCAAGAGATACCACTTGGTCCTGAGACAACCCACCCCCACCACAACCCACTCCAACTCCCAAGAACTGATTCAGCCACACGAAGGCAGATTTATTTAATTATTTATTTATTTATTTATTTATTTATTTATTTATTTATTTAGACGGAGTCTTCTGCCACGCAGGCTGGAGAGCAGTGGCACAATCTCAGCTCACTACAACCTCTACCCCCTAGATTCAAGGGATTCTCCTGCCTCAGCCTCCTGAGTACCTCGGATTACAGGCACACGCCACCACACCTAGCTAATTTTTGTATTTTCAGTAGAGACGGGGCTTTACCTTTTTGGCCAGGCTGGTCTCGAACTCCTGACCTCAAGTGATCCGCCCACCTCAGCCTCCCAAGTGCTGGGATTACAGGCGTGAGCTATCGTGCCCGGCCAGATTTAGATGCCCCTGTGATTTCGTCCCCAATCAATGGTTCCAGTTCCCCAACCCCCTGCCCACCAAAGTACCCTTTAAAAACCCTAGCCTCTGAATTCTTGGGGAAATGGGTTTGAAAAATTTCTCCCTGTTCCCCTCGTTTGGCAGGCCCCATGATTATTAAACTCTTTCTAGGTGGCAACACCTCCCATTCTCATTGGTTTCTTCCCGAGCAGCAGGCAAGAGGAATCCACTGACCTGTGGCGATTCTGACATGAGCATGAAAAGATGCGTACAAGGATGCTCCACGGGTGTGGCTTGTAATAGTCCCAAGCTGGAAATATCTGAAGCTCCCATCAGTGGGCATCTGGTTCGTGTAACAATAGGAAGTGGGGGACTTTCTCCATTGCCCCATTATTGACACCCAAGACTCCATTCTCAGACAAAGAGGCATCAAGGAACCCACATCTGCAGAGAACCATAAACAATGGGGGTCAGATGTCCTCTCAGGGTTCTGCAACCCCACATCTTCACTAACACACTCTGGCCCTCCTCTGGGCCAGGGAGACCTGGGCTGAAGAGAGAGGGAAGAACTGTCAGAGAGGTGAGTGCTTGGCTAGGTAAGAAAAACTGTGGCTTTTCCCTCTCCCTTACCATGAAGAAGGAGCTGGGGTGCGCACCTCTGCCCCAAGCCAGGTGAGGATACCTCCCAGAGAAGCAATGGCAGAGGCTGGGAGCCTTCACTAAGGGGAGACTCACATTTTGTTCCCCAGTGAGAACAACCCATCGTGCCTGCGGGACCTTGCTGCACTCTCTGCCTTCTGCTCTCTAATAGGGAAGAGGGGGCTGGAGGGAGATCACAGGGGATGGAGGCTAGTGCGGTCACCACACTTCCACCCCATGACGCCACAGGATGAGGGAGCTTCCAAAATGCAGGTGGACCCCAAGGAAGGGAGTGAGGCGTGAGTGGCCATGCAGAGCCCACCCAAGAGGGCAGACAACTGGGTGAGAACACCCCAGCAGGCCAAGACTGTGGGGTGTGACACGGAGGAGGACAGGACCCAAGGCAGGATGGGGAGCAACTGAGCCTGTGCATCTCCCTCATGGGGGCGCTGTGCAGTGCAGGTGCCCCCATGGGACACGCACACTTCCCTGAAGAGCGGCCCCTGCAGCATAGCAGAGCTGGCCAGAGGAACATTAAGCAACCCAGGCTGACAGGGGTGCTGGAAAAGAGTTTCAAGGAGGAGCTGGAACTGTTACAGGCATTCAAACGAGAGTGACTCCATTTTGAACAGGGGCTGGGCAAAATGAGGCTGAGACCTACTGGGCTGCGTTCCCAGGAAGCCAGGCATTGTTAGATGCCTGATGAAATAGCCACGGGATGAAATAGGAAAAAAAAAAAATTAGCCAGGCCTGGTGGCGCACACCTGTAGCCCCCGGGAGGATCGCTTGAGCCCAGGAGTTCGAGGCAGCATTGAGCTAAGATCTCGCTGTTGCACTCGGCCTGGGTGACCGAGTGAGACCCCGACTCTAAAATAAGTAAACAAAAAGAACCAAAAAGTGTCTAGTTATGGATGATTTTTACTTTCCTTTAGACGCTATTGTCTATAATAAAAAATGCTGCATTTGTAAAGAGAAAATTAAAAAGAAAGAAAGAAAGAAAGAAAACTGTTAAAACTGAATTGGTAGAAGAATGGGTTAGTGAGACAATCCCTCGGAGAATCTCGTGCTTTGGGAAATCTCCATGCTGTCTGTAGAAGAATTGCACCAGTGACGCGGTGACACCCATCTCCTCCCAGCCCCGCCTCCTTCCTTCCCGTTCTCTGCTGAAGCTTGGGTCGGCTTGTGCTGCCACCTAGAGGTCGGCGGCAGACATTATTTACTTCAACCTCTCTTCCGCAGGGGCAGCCGCTCCCAGCTGCAGTTTTCCATTTTCATTTTAAGCCCTTGGATTTCAGAGTTGAGGATGGACCTTTGTGGGAACTTCCAGAAGTCAAGATAGGGGAGAGGGCAAGACAGAATGAGATAGAGAACATATGTGTGTGCATCTGTACATGCAGGGCCCAGTGCAAAACGAAAACGTGGGGGCCCCTCGTTAAAAAATTATTGAGAATCTCAAAACCGTAACAGCAGAGCATTAAATCAAGGGCAGCGCCCTCTGAGCATGAGCCCTCTGGGACTGCACAGGTTATAGTCTGCATGTCTATAAAGCCGGCTGGCATGTTTGTATTTGGACTTAAGTTAGCAATGCTTTCGTATGCTGTGCCTAGGTGTGTATGTGTACAAATATGTGTATTTGTGTGTATGCATCATGTTGGCGTACACCGGCTTGTACAAACGTGCTTAGATGTCTGTTTTTTGTTTTGTTTTGTTTCGTTTTTTTGAGACGGAGTTTCGCTTTTTCACCCAGGCTGGAGTGCAGCGGCTCAATCTCGGCTCACTGCAATCTCCATCCACCGGATTCAAGCGATTCTCCTGCCTCAGCCTCCCGAGTTGCTGGGATTACAGGCACCCGCCACCATGCTCGGCTAATTTTTTTTTTTTTTTTTTTTTTTTTTTTGGCGCAGTCTTGCTCTGTCCCCCAGGCTGGAGTGCAGTGGCGCGATCTCGGCTCACTACAAGCTCCGCCTCCCGGGTTCACGCCATTCTCCTGCGTCAGCCTCCTGGGTAGCTGGGACTACAGGCGCCGGCCACCAAGCCCGGCTAATTTTGTTTGTATTTTTGGTAGAGACAGAGTTTCACCGTGTTAGCCAAGATGCTCTCAATATACTGACTTTGTGATCCGCGCACCTCGGCCTCCCAAAGTGCCAGGATTACAGCCGTGAGTCACCGTGCCTGGCCACCTGGCTAATTTTTGTATTTTTAGTAGAAACGGGGTTTCACTATGTTGGTCACGCTGGTCTCGAACCCCTGACCTCAGGCAATCCACCCACCTCAGCCTCCCAAAGTGCTAGGATTACAGGTGTGAGCCACCGCGCCTGGCCTTAGATGTCTGTGTGTAAGTTCATGCATGGTGTGTTTGTGTGTGTGTGTGCATATATGCATGTGAACCCCATCTCTACTAAAAATGCAAAAATTAGCCAGGTGTGGTGGTGGTCGCCTGTAATCCCAGCTACTCAGGAGGCTGATGCAGGAGAATCACTTGAACCCAGGAGGTGGAGGTTGCAGTGAACCGAGATTCTGCCACTGTACTCCAGCCTGGGCGACAAGAGCAAAACTCTGTCTAAAAAAAAAAAAAAAAAAAAAAAAATGGCCAGGCATGGTGGCGTGTAGTCCCAACTACTCAGGAGGCTGAGGTGTGAGGATCACTTGAGCCCAGGAGTTGGAGGCTGCACTGAGCCATGATTGCTCAACTACACTCCAGCCTGGGCGAGAGAGAGTTAGACCTTATCTCTAAAAAATTAAATACATGAATAAATAGATAAATAATGCTGCTTGAGAAAGCTCAGCATTACCTGGAGAATTGACTGTTTTTGTTCTAGCCAACACCTGACAATAGGTCCCTGGAATCGGCTGTTAATTGATA
The DNA here is from genome assembly GCF_002776525.5 of Piliocolobus tephrosceles. NCBI lineage: Eukaryota > Metazoa > Chordata > Mammalia > Primates > Cercopithecidae > Piliocolobus > Piliocolobus tephrosceles. The sequence goes on from NC_045452.1 coordinate 18,690,862, forward strand.
AGAAAAAAGGTTTCATTGGCTCACACTTCTGCAGGACATACAGGAAGCATCATGCTGGCATCTGCTTCTAGGGAAGCCTCAGGGAATTTTTTTTTTTTTTTTTTTTTTGAGGCGGGGACTTGTTCCGTCGCTAGGCTGGAGCGCAGTGGCAGGATCTCAGCTGACTGCAGCCTCCGCCTCCCAGGTTCAAGCAATTCCCCTGCCTCAGTTTCCCAAGATGCTGGGACTGCAGGCACGCACCACCATGCCTGGCTAATTTTTTTGTATTTTAGTAGAGACCGGGTTTCACCATGTGGGCAGGATGGTCTCGATCTCCCAACCTCGAGATCTGCCTGCCTCGGCCTCCCAAAATGCTGGGATTACAGGCATAAGCCACCGCGCCCAGCTGCCTCAGGGAACTTTTACTCATGGCAGAAGGTGAAGCAGAAGCAGGCATGTCTGTCACATGATGAAGGCATGAGCAAGAGAGTGGAGGAGGGAGGTGCCACACAGTCAACCAACCGGCTGCCTCAAGTACTCACTCCTACTGCAAGAACAGCACCAAGCCACGAGGGACCCACCCCTATGACCCAAACACCTCCCACCGGGCCCCACTTCCAACATTGGGGATTACATTGCAACATGAGATTTGGGAGACAACAAATACCCAAATTATACCAGACCCGGCCTCTCTTTCTTAGAAAGTTAACTTAAGAACAGCTTACGATGATGAATCCCTCCCCAGTCCCTTTGAGATGTTGTGTGCATCTTCTACAGCTCAAGAGCGGCCTAAAAGTTGTTCCTTTGACATGGAATCCTCAGGAGGGAGAGGGCCTCTATCTCCCTGTCTCTGTGGGCGGACAGAATCCCAGCTGGCATCATTGCCAGCTTGCAGACACAGTTGGCGGGATGGCACTGACCCTGGCCAGCCCTCGTCGCTGTTCACTTGAGTGCCTGCTGTCTCCTCAGCTCCCACGTTCTTTCTTTCAAACATCTGCCCAGTCACCTCTGCACAAACGGGAACAGAGCTCAGTTCTTTCCCCTGCTGAACCAAATCTGCCTCCACTTCTGCCGCCTGCACTCTTGTCGATTGTGTTTCTCTTTGACACCCACTCTACCACCTGGACCATTCTGGGTGCTCCCCCTGACTCCTGCCGCCAGCGCCCACTCTGGCCTCCTATGCCAGGGACACACACTGCTGCCACCGCTGCTGGAGCAGAGCCCGCCCCAAGGCTGCAAGTGTCAAGGAGGTACAGCCCTTCCCTGCCACGGGGGCAGCTCTCCCCCAACGCCCCCATAGCTCTGAGGTTCTGCAGATTCTACACGTTTCCTAGAGTTCCTGGGGGGAATTAAGTTTCAGGGGTAATTTTGTTCATCGTGTACTTTTTTTTTTTTGAGATGGAGTCTCTCTCTGTCTCCCAGGCTGGAGTGCAGTGGCATGATCTCGGCTCACTGCAACCTCTGCCTCCCAAGTTCAAGCGATTCTCCTACCTCAGCCTCCCAAGTAGCTGGGATTACAGGCGCGTGCCACCATGCCTGGCTAATTTTTGTATTTTTAGTAGAGATAGAGTTTCACCACGTTGGCCAGGCTGGTCATGAACTCCTGACCTCAGGTGATCTGCCTGCCTCGGCCTCCCAAAGTGCTGGGATTACAGGTGTGAGCCGCCGCACCTGGCCAGTTGTGTACATTTGATTGGCTTCCTTCTTTCTCTCTCTCTCTTCCCTATTCCCCTCCCTGCATATCCTCATGAGGGTTCCTAAGTAAACCCTTGTGTGGGAATCCTTGTTCCCAGGTCTGCTTTTAGGGAATCCCAATTCTGAGGCTCTTCCCAAGCCATATGACCTGGTCCCCAGGGCCTGTTCTGGTCCCCAGGGCTCTGGTTTGTTTTCTCAGCTAGGCAATGTGTAATATGCTTATCTGCCCCCTGCAGGCAAAGCCCGGCCCAGACTCCACCCTAGGGTCTAATTTCTGTCCCTACAGATATCCTTCATCTCCCCTCTCAGCTTTCCTGAGTCTAAACTGAAAGCGTTTCTCCTTTGTCCTTTCTCTGTTTCTAATCATTTCTGGGTGGCTGGGGTATGCGGAAAATACACTAAGGCTAAATTGCACTCATCCAGCCCCTCTTCCGCACCAGGTACTATGGCGGGCACTATACCCCAGGAGCCCCTAGACCCACACAACCGCCCCATGATGTAGGTTATCTGACTATCCCCAGTTTACAAATGAGGAAACTGAGGCTCAGAGGAGGCCTCTTGCCGGGGGTCTCGCAGCTGTTTGGCAGCTGAGTTGGCATCCAGAGCTGAGTCCTGGTTCTGGCCACCCTGAATTGTATTAGCCAGGGCAGTGAGGTCACTGAGAGGGTGCCCCAAAGGAAGCCGAGAGACCCGAACTCAATTCTGTCTTCCTCTCGCGTGCTTTGGGACCTTGACAGTTCATTTTGTTTTCCATGCATGCCTCAGTTTCCCCATTTGTTAAACAGGAAGGTGCAGAGAGGGGCCTCTAAAGACCTTCCAGCCTTTTTCCTCTTGTTCTTCTTCAGGGCGGGAGCACAGTGTTATAAAGACTTCAGGCCCACAGTCCAAGAAGCCCTGCTTGCATTGTGGACCTGAAGTCAGCCTGTAAATATCTCGGGTTAATTTATTTGAAGACATTGACTGACTTTTCCCCAAATCCTACCAAATGCATCTGCAGCTTTTCCTTCTCCTTCATCCAGCTTTAAACTATCTCTTGCACTTCATTATTAGGAAGAATTGAATGACTAGCAGCAAATATGAAAACCTCCATGTAAACTTCCTCCTCTGGCCTCTTTGTTTGTTTGTTTGTTTGTTTGAGAGTGAGTCTTGCTGTATCGCCCAAGCTGGAATGCAGTGGTGTGATCTTGGCTCCCTGCAACTTCCACCTCCTGGGTTCAAGTGATTCTTGTGCCTCAGCCTCTCAAGTAGCTGGGATTACAGGCACCCACCACCACACCCAGCTAATTTTTGTATTTTTAGTAGAGTCAGGGTTTCATTATACTGGCTAGGCTGGTCTCAAACTCCTGACCTCAAGTGATCCAGCCCCCTCAACCCCCCAAAGTGCTGAAATTACAGGTGTGAGCCACCACACTCGGCCCCTCTTGCGGACTTTTTATATACGTATTCTAGACCTCGACCTTGCCCACCATAGTTTGTACTTCTCCTGAGCAATGTGACCTAGGTGAGGTTAAAGGTGAGGACCTCCAAGTTAAACCACCTGGATTCAAACCCCAGCTCCAACACACTAGTTGCGTGACCTTGGGCAAGTCACTAGAGTTCTCTGTGCCTCAATTGCTGGATCTATGATGCAATGAGGACAATAAAGGTACCTACCTGGCAGGGGTGTTGTGTTGACTCAGTGAGTTCATGTATATACAGTGCTTTCTCAGTGCTAGCTGTTATTCTTAATGGGGTCACCTGTGGTTCAAGTCCCTTAAGTCTGAGAAAACGTAGTCTTTCCTTGGTGAATTAACTTATCTGTGTTGTACATTGCAAGAAGGCTGGGGAGTAAGGTAAATAGACCTAACTAAATATTATATAAAGGCCAGGTGCAGTGGCTCATGCTTGTAATCCCAGCACTTTGGGAGGCTGAGGTGGGTTGATCACTTGAGGTCAGGAGTTCAAGACCAGCCTGGCCAATATGGTAAAACCCCATCTCTACTAAAAATACAAAAATTAGCCAGGTGTAGTGATGCACATCTATAGTCCCAGCTACTCAGGAAGCTGAGGCACAAGAATTACTTGAACCCGGGAGGGTTGCTGTAAGCCAAGAGGTTGCAGTAAGCCAAGATCGTACCACTGCACTCCAGCTTGGGTGACGGAGTGAGACTTTATCTCAACAACAACAATAAAAATCTTTAAAAAACTAAATAAATAAATATTATATAAAACAAAATCGAGGGAAAATCCCTTAGGGAGGTCACAGGTTAAGATGACTGGAAGAAACCTATAATCTCTGGGAATTGATTGCACACAAGAATGGGCTTGCTTATTTAGGGACAGCCAGAGGGAAAGTGCTGTGGGAATCATTTGGGGAGCAAATGAGCAGCTGAACTCTTTACTTCTGACCTCCAAAGGGCCCACAGTGACCAGTCCCCTTCCCCCTGGAGACCTGGAATGTTTTACCCTAGGAAGTCTGCATGGGACCCTGACCTGCTCCAAGGCTCTAGTAACATTGACCCCAAATCACCTGGGGCCTGGGGCAATGCTCCCCAGCTTCTAAATTCCCACCCTGGAAGCCCCAGGTGGTTGACTTCCATTCCCCAGGCTGCACCCTCTCTCTCGTGATCCTTCACCACCTTGTATTAAGCCCATCTATGTCCATATTATCATCCCTCTGAGCCAAGGACGACTCATCTCTATCTCCCACATGGTGCCAAACACTCAGCGTATAGTAGGTGCTCAGTAAATACCGGCCTGCTGGGGCCAGGCACGGTAGCTCACACCTGTAATCCAGCACTTTGGCATGCCAAGGTAGGCAGATTGCCTGAGCTCAGGAGTTCGAGACCAGCCTGGGTAACATGGTGAAACCCTATCTCTCCTAAAAATACAAAAACTAGCCAGGCATGGTGGCATGCACCTGTAATACCAGCTACTCAGGGGGCTGAGGCAGGAGAATCACTTGAACACAGAAGGCAGAGTTTGCAGTGAGCCAAGATCACACCACTGCACTCCAGCCTGAGTGACAGAGTGAGACTCTGTTACAAAAAAAAAAAAAAAAATCTATCTATCTATCTATCTATCTATCTATCTATCTATCTATCTATCTATATATATATTTATACTGGCCCACTGAAAAGGGATTTGGATAGGAGGGGCCCAGGCCTGGCTCCTGTCACTGCACTGGACGGGTCACCTGACCTCGCTTGCTTGTCATAAACCAGGGAAGCCAGCAGGACAGGGAGGTTAAGATGCCCTCACTCAGACTGATTCATGCAATGCCAGCCGTAAAAGAAACTCAACCCCTTGTCCTGAGAGTAGGCTTACTCCTTTCTCTGATTATCTGCTTCCAAAGTGCAATGCCTGCAGTGTGGGCCAGAGGAAGGAAGTGGCCAGGCCTGTGGCAGGCACATTTCTCCATGAGCATTGGTAATGAGCATCTGGATTAACATGTCAGTCCATCTAACCACCCCCAAAAACAGGGCTCCTCTTCCTTGGCTGAACTCCTAGGCTTCTGAACCTGCGATTTTAATAAAATCATTGTCATAATCACAGCTGTTGTAACTGATGTTCATAGCTTTCTCTGTCTGTGCCAGGCGAAGTGAGGAACAGTGAAAACTATGTATAATAATTTGGAGTTACGCAATCAATGTTAGCGTGTTCAAGGTTCTGAGAAGTCTTGCCCAAAAGCAATCCGTATAGCGTTATGTAAACCAGCATAACCTGATTTATTTGACAATGGGATACTTTTTCATAGAACATCTGTTAACATGCCACAGAGTTCTTTCAAACATATTTAGGAAACTGGGCCTGGAGGAAGGAAAAGTATAAGTGTTTATTACATGTCTATAACTGGCTCTGTGCCAGATACATGGCATGCATCTTCTCAGATAATCTTCACAATAGCCTCTGAAAGAGGTGGGACTGTCCGTCTATTAGTACTCTAGAAATGCGAATTGGCTCTGACAAGCGAGGTGGTCTTCCCAAGAACGCAAGCCTAGTGAGAGTCTCTTGTTGCCTCTCTACAGCAAACCTGCATTTGAATTTTCCTCTGCTGTGGCTCCTTTCAGTTCCTGTTTATTACAGAGTCCATGAATCTGGGAGGGAGAATGGGAAAAAAGATCAGCCTACCACTCTGTGACATCATTGAGAGTTTGGATTTGCAAAGCAGGAAACGTAAACTCCTCTCTTGCAATTTAAACATAAATGTGTTCAACTTGGCCTCAGTTTCCTCATCTGTAACATCGAGTAGGAAAGCACGGTTAGAAAGATGTAACTAAATGGTCTCTCTGTCCCTCCACAGCATGTACATTCTGGGCTTATGATTCCGAATCTCTGGGCCTGCAATTTGGACACACTGCCACAGGGGGCGATCTGGACTGGGATTATAGCCATGGCAGGCTCATCTACTGTATCCTGGGTTAAAGCATCCTAAATTGATTTTATTGGTGTTCCCTTGAGTGGTACATGGATATTACAGAATTATGAAGATAGTTTTGAGTCACAATGGGTAAATGATGCCCTGCATGAATTGAAGGGTGACCAATTTTTTTCACTATTTGAATTAATGCTTACTTACTACCTGGTCCCTGTGCCTCCTTGAAATTTAAGAATCATTGTGAATTCCACTATCTAGGGACCTCAGGAACATGAAGAACAAGGAATGCTATTGGGAATCATGCCAGTGAAATAAAAGACCTTCTTTAAGTTAAAAAAATATATATATGCATATTTTATTTACTTTGCCAAGATTACAGCTTTTCTCTCTCAAGAATGTTCAATGTTTAATTAAAAAGGGTTCCTCTGAGGACGAATCTTTAACTGTGACAAAGTCATAAAACATAAGACATTTGTTCCTTTATGTCAACATTGAAATTGCTCACTTAACTTTAGATCAGCTCACCAACACTGTGTTTCTCAGACACTCTTGCAAGCATCTTAGTTATCTCATCAGAAAGCATTTTGGCAGCTCTCTCTTGTAAAGCCGCTTCTGAAAAGTACTAAATTCAATGTAATGTGAAGTTGGATTTCTGTGGCATCCTTCCCATTCACCCTCCATACTCCATACTCATACTCATGAGCAATGGACTGGTTTTGTGTGTGCCTTTTGAAGGCTACATCAACAGTACATTTCCTGCTATAGGGCTCATTCTACAGATTGTCGTTTTCACCCCCCATGATGTATTGTGAGATCTTTCCATGCTGATACATGCAGACGTGGTTCATTTCTTTCCACTGCCATAGATCATCCCATTTGTCTATTGTCCAGCTAAAAGGCATTTAGGTTATTTTACTTTTTTTTTTTTTGAGATGGAGTCCAGGCTGGAGTACAGTGGCACGATCTTAGCTCACTGCAACCTCCGCTTCCTGGGTTCAAGTGATTCTCCTGCCTCAGCCTCCAAGTAGCTGGGACTAAAGGCACCTGTCACCATGCCCACCCAATGTTTTTGTATTTTTAGTAGAGACAGGGTTTCACCATGTTGGCCAGGCTAGTCTCAAACCCCTGACCTCAAATGATTTGCCCACCTCGGCTTCCCAAAGTGCTGGGATTACAAGCATGAGCCACCATGCCTGGCCCAGAACAAGATCTTTTAATACTTGCCAGGTTGTTTTCCTATTGTAAACTACACTGCAATGGAGATCTTTGCACACGCTCCCTGTGTACATGTTCAAGGATTTCTCTAGGCTATGTAGAAATGGAAATTGTAGGTTGTAGGATATAATTTCAATTTTGCTAAATACTCACCCACAGCTCTTGGCTCATAATTCATCAAGTGTATGAAAGTTTCTGTTTCCCTCATTCTCAGCTACACTTGTGTTTTAATTTTTGCCAACCTGATAGATTGTTTTCATTTGCATCTCTGATTATTGGGGATAATGAGCATCTTTTCAACTCTTCTCTGTGGCTTCCTTAGTCATTAACTCTTTATGTTCCAGCCAGACTGTAAATTCCTAGAAGGAAGGTCTGAGTCTCAGATGTAAGGCCCTCAGAGAGGACAGCCCCATCCAGATACAGACTGTCTGCTTCCTACCTCACATCTGTGCTCCTCCTTGGAGCCCTACCTTCCAAGCTTAACAGCTACCTGCAGCTTGCCAAATACATTATACTGCAGTTTCATGCATACCATGCCCTCTGTCTGGAATGCTGTGCCTCTTCCAGTCCACCTGAACATCCTTACTCACATTCCATGATTCATCTCAAGATCCACTTCCTCTATGAAGCCTACCATGTGACTGGCACTCCACCCCATCCCAGGCAGAGCTAATCACATTCTTCTTTGTGCTTTTGCTGGCCCCACGTGAACGTCTCACTGCATGTGTAAGACTTCTGAGCATCTATTTACTGATGTATCTGTCTCCCCACTAGACTGTGAACTTGAGGACAGGCACCATGTCTTATTTATTTTTGCAAGTCCAGCCCATTGATCAGGGATGGGCAGGCTCATATCATGAGTAGATAAGTCTCTCAGCCAGCTTCTTCCACATCAATCTCCTGCAGACTGCAAAGCTCTGAGATCTGGACTATATTGCATTCATATTGCATATTGCATATTGTATTGCATTCATATTGATGTTTTTACAGTGCCTAACAGGGCTCTTTGTGGTGCTCAGTCAACAGGCACCAGAAACAGCCCTGTTAGGCACTGCACTGTCATACACTACATACTGTCGTATCACTGCAGTACGATTGCCTGGGAGAATAGAAGTGACTTTGGATAGAAATTCCTGGGTTTGCACCCCAGCTTCCTATGCATATCATCTTGAACAATTTCCTTGGCTTCTCCAAGCCTCAGTTTCCTCACCTTCATAAAGGAGATGATAACAGCTTTGAGGACTGGTATAAGGATGAAATACAGTTGCATATATAAACCATGTGGCACATAATCACATTCATTTGCCACGTTATCATTTCTATGTCAGAACAGCACAGAGTCTGCTTTAGCCACTAGACTTTGGGTGGCTCATTTTTCCAGGTGTCACATGTGATGGGCACAAAGTAGTTAATAAATACAAAGTCTGGTGTTTCCAGTGCCCAGAACAGTGTCTTGCAGAAATTAGGTACCCTGTAAAGAAGTTGAACTGAACTCTGCACTTTGCACATAATTAGGTACTTGATAAATATTAAATCAAGTCAGATTCACTTCCCTGTATTGCATTCTGATCCAATCCTATCTTTAAGTCATTCCCGGACAGGCACAGTGGCTCGCGCCTGTAATCCTAGCACTTTGGGAGACTGAGGTGAGTGGGTCACTTGAGGTCAGGAGTTTGAGACCAGCTTGGCCGACATGGTGAAACCCCATCTCTACTAAAAGTACAAAAATTTACTGGGCATGGTGGCGCATGCCTGTAATCCCAGCTACTGGGGAGGCTGAGGCAGGAGAATAGCTTGAACCTGGAAGGCGGAGGTTACATTGAGCCAAGATCGCACCACTGCACTCCAGCTTGGGCAACAGAGCCAGATTCTGTCTCAAAAAAAAGGAAAGAAAAGAAAAATAAAGGTAAAAGTCATTCCCTTCTGTGGGAGGAGGGGCAGTTGAGGGAGAAACAGGAACATGTCTCCTTTTCTGGTAATGATTTTGATTCTTCCTTTTGCTTTTGATCTTTCAAAAGCAAGATGACCACCGGGACAAACTATTATTTTGAGGTCGCCAATAAACCATTCCTACATATAGTAATACTCTTAGTAATATTGTTATGTAGTCCCCTCTCACAAAGTCTGGGCTTGGACGTATGTCTCTTTGACCACAGGGACATTGACAAGCCAGTGCAAGGCTTGATAAACCATTGCACATTGAATCTCGGCCCCTGAGAAGGCTCCTTCTTGAAACCCAGTCCCCATTCCAGAAAAAGCTCAAGTGAGCCATGCAGAGAGGCCCCACAAGAGAGAGTGATGATTAGCTAGCCCCCCACTGTGGTTCTCATCCTAGCTGAGGTACTAGGCATGGGAGAGGAGCAGGTGTCTTCACAGCAGATGCTATGCAGAACAGAAATGAGCTGTACCTCCTGAGTCCTGCCTAAATTGCTAAATCATGAGCGAATTAGGGATCATGTCATTGTCATTTTAAGCCCACAAGTTTTGGTGGTGTTTTGGAACACAGCAAATAATAACCCATGGGTAGAGCATGTTCTGAGGGTGCAAGTCAATGATCTGGGGGTGGAGTGTGCTGCAGGCTTAGAGGCTCATCAGGTGAAAAGCTTCAGGATCAACTGGAAAACAGAACTGTCTGACCTAGAACCCATTATCTGCGGACTCTACCCTGGGGCTCCAAGTCCCAGGGATCTTATGGGCTGAGGATGCTTTTGGCTGCTTAAACAATGAGGAGATCCTCGGGCTCACATTACAGGAAGTCCAGAGGCCAGCAGCTTCTGGTCAAGTTGATGGAGCAGCTTGGGGAGGCCATGGAGGACCCAGAATGTGCTGCATGGTCTGCAGTTCCCCTGGTCATAGGTGTCTGGTAGGAGTGGTCTGGGCTGCATGGTTCCTCATTCATTACATCAGGAAAGACGGATGCTCTCCCAGCATTCCCAGCGGAGAAAAGATTTTCCCAGAAGGCTGCACACATCCACACGTTTCTTTGCATCTTATTGGCTCAAACTGAGTCACATGTGCATGACTGAACCACTCACATGCAAGAGATGGGGTTGGGGTAGGAGTTAAGAATTACCATGAGACCAATCAAATCCACCACTAGATTGGAGGAAATGTGTGTGGCCAATTCCTCTGAAGCCCATGTCTCATGTCCGGGAGGAATGGATGTCTGGAAATAATTGGCATCTTCTAGGAAAAGCATGTAGGGTAAGATCGAGCAGTGCCCACTATAGGACCCCCTCACATAGGGCATGTGGGAGAAGCCAAGAACCCTGGTCTTGAGACAGAGTCATGCCCAGCTCTCATGTCCTTTCCTGGGATAATGGGTGAAAGTACATGTGTGTGCACGCGTGTGCAGGAGGGAGGACTAGGGAATAGTTTGGGCCCTCAGGGCTTCTATCTTCCCCTAGTTGGTCTCTCCAACACGACACATGGGCTTCCACTTGAATGTGAGGAAAGGCACCAAGCACAGAAGGACTCAGACCTGAGCCTTTCCTTATTGTTAGCACTTTATTTGAGTAGAAGACACCTCTACTGTGTCAAATCTAGTACTTTGAGCTCTTAGATTTGCTGTTTTCTCCATATTTCTCTTCCAGTGCTTTCTGCAAGTTTAGGTTCATAGTATTTTTCCGGTGCCACCGTCCTACAGAGAGCAGGAGAGGAGCCAGCACAGATTAGATCATCCAGCAGTCTCTGGAGTGCCCAGACCCCAGGGATGACTCATACTTCTTCCAAGTCCACCCCTGGCTCTGTCTCCTGCTCTGATTTCTCTCTGAACCTTAGAGCCAACACACCCTGCCTGTGGAGGACAGGCCTTGCCTCCCATCACCCGCAGCTCCTCACTTACCCAGATCATCCGTCTTCCTGCCATGCCAGTGTTCCAAGTCCCTAACTGATTTCTCAATGACCTCTGGTGTGTAGGAAGCCTTCATGAGGCTCTTTGTCTCCTCAGCAGCCCCTGTGGAATGCCATGAAGAAACCCCGAGTGCCCAATTCAGTGGCAGTCGGGTACTCCATAGTTTATATTGGGTGTCAGTTTCCTTTACGGATGGTAAATTGTGGAAGGTAAGGGGAGTGGGAAGGGTTTCAAAGTAAAGTTGTTTGGGTTCAAACCCAAACTCCATTATTTATAGATAGTATGGCCTCAGAGAAATTTTTAACCTCTCTGAGCTTCAGTGTCTTCAACTATACCAAGAAATGAGATTTTTTAGCATGGCTGGGAAGACAAAATTATTGGACATTCATCAGGACATCTAGCAAGTGGCAACTAATACCTGTAACTTAAGAAAACATCTCTATATTCAAAATTCAAACATGCACAAGCAAATACGTTGCAATGATCAAGAGTCAGCAGAAATACCAAAGGACAAAATCTCCCAAATTAGCAAAGATTTGAATGATCAGATACAGAATACAAAATAAGTGTATTTAATGATTGAAACCATAAAAGAGAGAATAAAAATATAAGGAAAGAATAAGAAACCATCCAGAAAGAGCAGATAGATTAGTAAGAGAAGTAAACGGAGTTTCAGAAATAAAACATAACAATTGAAAAAATTAAACTCCATGGATAATAAGATGCCTGGGACTTGCTTTGAAATAATCTTTGGTGGGAGTGGATGGGTGGGAGAAAAGATGAGACAAGATCGGCTATGTATTCATCATTGTTGAGGCTGGGTGGCATGAGCAACATCCATTCATAAACTAAGTTCTCTTCTTTTCCAGAAGCTTGAAAATTGCCATCATAAAAGTTTAAAAAGAAATTCAATTAACAGGTAAAATAGCAGATCAAATACAGCTGAGAGAAAATGGTAAACTGGAAGATATACCTGAAGAAATTAATATTAGGATGCAATACAAAGGAAAAAAAAGATGTGGGCTGCGCGTGGTGGCTCATGCCTGTAATCTCAGCACTTTGAGAGGCCGAGGCGGGCAGATCACCTGAGGTCCAGAGTTCGAGACCAGGCTGATCAACATGGTGAAGCCCTGTCTCTACTAAAAATACAAAAATTAGCTGGGCATGGTGGTGCATGCCTGTAATCCCAGCTACTTGGGAGGCTGAGGCAGGAGAGTCACTTGAACCCAGGAGGCGGAGGTTGCAGTGAGCCAAGATCGTGCCATTGCACTCCAGCCTGGGCGACAAGAGCAAAACTCCATCTCAATTTAAAAAAAAGAAAGAAAGAAAGAAAAAGAAAAAAAAGATGTGGAAAACATGAAAGAGGCGTTAAGATGCAGGTTAAATGAGAATGCCCAAAATACCTCTCAATGGAGTTCTAAAAGGCGAGACTAGAAAAAATGCACAGAAACAATATTTGAAAAGATAATGGGTGAAATTTTTTCAGACTTGAAAGATGTGAAGTCTTAGGTTCAAGAATCATAGGCCTGACGCGGTGGCTCACGCCTGTAATCTCAGCACTTTGGGAGGCAGAGGCAGGCAGATCACTTGAGATCAGGAGTTCGACACCAGCCTGGCCAATATGGTGAAACCCCGTCTCTACTAAAAATACAAAAAAATTAGCCAAGCAGGCGCCTGTAATCCCAGCTACTTGGGAGGCTGAGGCAGGAGAATCGCTTGAACTTGGGAGGAGGAGTTTGCAATGAGCCGAGGTAGTGTCACTGCATTCCAGCCTGGGCAACAGAGCAAGACTCCATCTCAGAAAAAAAAAAAAAAAAAGGGGGGATCATTATTCTCTAATCAGGGTAAGTCAAAGGAATTCCTTATCTAAGTACATCCAAGTGAAATTCAGAACACCAGAAACAAGAAGATGTTAGAAGTAGCCGTGGAGAAAAGAAAAACTACTTGCAAAGAATAACAATTGATTTGATTAATCATCAAAGACAGAAAAAAATGGATCAATATCAAAGTACTAATAGAAAACAATCAGCAATCTATATATAATATAACTATCTTCCAAGAAGGAGGACAAAATAAGACTTTTCTGAGAAACGGAGCCTAAAGCTCACCAGCAACAAGACCTCACTAAACATACCTTCTAAACATACTTCAGGAAGAGAATAAGTGATCCCAGAAGGAAGGCCTGAGATACAAGAAGGAATAGGAAGCAAAGAAAGTGGAAACAGAGTAAATCTAAATATATGTTCATTATAATAACAGCATCAGCATCTAATTTATGGAATAATATAATAATGGTGACGATGATGGGAGCTTCACATGAACTACCCATTGAATCTTCTCAACGACTCTTAAGAAGTAGATATAATTATTATGCCCATTTTACTGTTGAAGTCACTGAAGCACAGAGAAGTTAAGTAACTTGTCTAAAGTCACACAGCTGGTACATGAGATCTAGAACTCAAACCCAGACCTTGTGGCTCTAGGCTCCACAGCTTAAAGTACTTTGCTTAAGTCTAATTCTAGGCGAGGAACAGTGGCTCATGCCTGTAATCCCAGCACTTTGGAAGTCTGAGGCAGAGGGATTATTTAAAGCCAGGAGTTTGAGACCAGTCTGAACAACAAAGCAAGACCCAATCTCTAAATGTATATATATTATATATATACATTCTATAAAATAATAACATGTAAGCTGAGGTGGAGGTCGGGAGAGTAATTAAAGTTATTTTATTTTATTTTATTTTGTTATTATTTTTTTAGACGGAGTCTTGCTCTGTCACCAGGCTGGAGTGTAGTGGCTTGATCTCGGCTCACTGCAGCCTCTGCCTCCCAGGTTCAAGTGATTTTCCTGCCTCAGCCTCCTGAGTAGCTGGGACTATAGGTGTGCGCCACCATGCCCAGCTAAATTTTGTATTTTTAGTAGAGATGGGGTTTCACCATGTTAGCCACAATGGTCTCGATCTCTTGACCTTGTGATCCACCCACCTCGGCCTCCCAAAGTGCTGGGATTACAAGTGTGAGCCACCGTGCCCAGCCAAAGTTAAAGCCTTCTAAGGACCTTATAGTGTTCAGGAAAACACAAATGCCTGGATTAACTTTATAATTTGTTAACTATGCACATAAAAATGTCAAAGGTAACCACTCAAAGAATAAGAGTAGAAAAGAACAAATATCAGATTGAGAAAAATAAGAAAGCTGATGCAAATCCAAAAAGAGAAAGAAAAAGAAGCCACAAAGAAAAAGCAGCACAAATAGAAAACGCAAAATAAGATCATGCAAATAAATCCAAATAGTCTATATCAGTAATGAGAATCAATATGAATAAATTAAACCCATTCGTTAAAAACCAGATTACTACCGAAAATGTTTTCCAGGTATATATCATTGAAAGCATATTTAAAAGGACACAAAGAGAGGATAAACGTGGAAGAATAGAAAAAGATACACCCAGGCAAACACTAACCAAAAGCAATCTTTAACTATATCAGGCAAACTATATCAGGCCTGATAACTATATCTATATAGTTAGATATCTATATCTATATAGTTAGATAACTATATCTAAACTATATCAGGCCTGATAAGTATATCAGGCAAAATAGACTATAGTGCAAAGGCATGATGAAAAGCAAAAACAACCGCAATTCATTAAGGTAATGTAATGATTCTGAACTTGCTACATTGAGATAATTTCAAAATAGATAAGGCAAAATTGACAGAACCACAGGAGAAATGGACAAAGCTGCTATTATAGGGGAAGATTTAGAGACACATATTTTAGTAACTAATAGATCAAGCAAAGAATATTAATAAGGATTAGAAGATTTGCATGGAAATCATTAACAAGCCTGTTCTATTAGACAAATGCAGAATCCCTTACCCAAGAGAATAATAATATTATTATTATTGTTACTATTATTATTTTGAGACGGAGACTTGCTCTGTCGCCAGACTGGAGTGCAGTGGCGTGATCTTGGCTCACTACAACCTCCGCCTCCCGGTTCAAGCAATCCTTCTGCCTCAGCCTCCTGAGTAGCTGGTATTACAGGCGTGCACCATCATGCCCAGCTGGTTTTTGTATTTTTAGTAGAGACAGGGTTTCACCATGTTGGCCAGGATGATCTCGATCTCTTGACCTCGTGATCTGCCTGCCTCCGCCTCCCAAGAGATTTTTTTTTAATTATTTATTTATTAATTTATTTATTTGAGATGGAGTCTTGCTCTGTCACCAGGCTGGAGTGCAGTGGCACAGTCTTGGCTCACTGCAACCTCCGACTCCCTGGTTCAAGCAATTCTCTTGCCTCAGCCTCCTGAGTAGCTGGGACTACAGGCACCCGCCACCACGCCTAGCTAATTTTTGTATTTTTAGTAGAGACAGGGTCTCACCATGTTGGCCAGGATGGTCTCGATCTCCTGACCTCGTGATCTGCCTGCCTCGGCCTCCCAAAGTGCTGGGATTACAGGCATAAGCCTCTGCGCCCGGCCCCCAGAGAGATTGTTTTTAAGCACACACAGATCATCTACAAAAATCGCCATCTACTGGCCTCTAAAGTGAATCTGAACAATTTCAAAGGATTTAAATCATTACAGGGCTGTGTTCTCCAATGCCAATGACATCAAGCTAGGAGATTGAATCCACCCCAAAGACAAGAGAGCAAACCAAGAAAGAGGAAGACACCAAATAGAGGAAATCAGAATTCCAACAATGGAAAGAAGTGAAAAAAAAAAAATCCTTGGTAAGCTGGTTCGGGGATCCCTGGACACCTGGACACAGAGGGAAATGGACAGGACATAAGCTACCATTCTGCCTGCTCTGTGACTCAAAGACACAATGTCCAGGTGAGCCCAGTCAAGGCTTTGATTTGTACTTGGCTTGTCCTTATCATGGGCTTACCCTCTACTGTCCCCTCCCAGCCCTGCTGCCTGGAGCAGATGAGGACCTTCATGTTAGCTCACAGGGGTGTTCTGCTCTGACCTCCTTCTGAAGCTGGAGCCACGGTGAGTTGGGAGGCAGAAAATACACAAAGGGCCACTCACCCTGGCCATATTCCTGCAGGCCATCCCACATGGTCCCCCCACAGCCCTGTCTAGTGCCTGGCTGTGGGAAGCCTATACACCCAGGACTCACAGCCGTGCCAACACTCTCCCTGCATGAAGTTCACTAAACTCTCAGGACACCCAAAGCCAGACTAAGACCCAGAGTCAGCTCCATTTTCCCCCATGCTGTTTTCATGGTAGTGAATAAATTTCATGAGATCTGATGGTTTTATAAGGGGAAACTCCTTTCACTTGGTTCTCATTCTCTCTTGTCGGCCACCATGTAAGACGTGCCTTTCATCTTCTGCCATGATGTGAGGCCTCCCCAGCTACATGGAACTGTGAGTCTATTAAACTTCTTTTTCTTTATAAATTACCCAGCCTCAGGTATGTCTTTATCAGCAGTGTGAAAACTGACTATATTATATTTAATGGTGTAATGGTAGAATCAAGGAGATAAGGATGCCTGTTTTTCCTGCTTATATATACCATTGTCCTAGACAGGTCAGCCAGGTGCTGATATAAAGGTGAGAAAAGCCTAGTGTTTAAGAATTTAAACTCTAGCCTCTGACTGGCAGGGTTTAAATCCCAACTCTGACCGTTCCTACCTGTGTGGCCTTAATTAAGTTATTTAACTTTTCCGTGACTGAAATTTTTTCATCCAGAAAAAACATTGGGAATTGTAGCATTTACCACATGGGATTCATGTGGAGAATAAAATATATGTATAAAGTACTTAGACCAGTACCTGGCATATGTTAAATACAATGCATAAATGTAGCCATTATTACTATTCAAAGCACTCCTAAAGAATCTATAAATAATTATTGGAATTAATTGGTGAGCTACATAAAGCTTCTGGATATAAGATTAATATACAAAAACAAAAAATTGCATTTATGTATACAGTATCAGAAGCAAAGTTAGAAAATAGAATTTTTAAAATATATCATTTTCAATAAGCAGCAAAAAAAGAGACGTTCCTAAATAAGTCTAACAAAAATACCTGTATGATGTTTATAGAAAAAAAATTGCAAAATGTTACTGAGAGATATCAAAGGAAGACTTAAATCAATGGAGGTATACACCACATTCATATTAGAAAATTCATTATAAAGCTGACAACAGCCCTTAAATTGAGCTGTAGATTCAATGTACTTCCAATCAAAATCCCAACAGAGTTTTTCATGGAAATTTCCATATATTAATAACATTTGTGTGGAAGAGTAAAGGGCCTAGAAACCTGAGACATTAACTGGTGATGGTGGTGGAGGGGTGGTAGTGGGAGTATTGCCTGACCAGATATCAGGCCACTTATAATACCTTGGTGATTAAAAGTGTAATATTAGACCAATGGACAGAATAGAGCCTGGAAACCGATCTATGCATGTGTCAAAACCTGATGGATAACAGAGGTACCACTGCAGGTCACCGGGAGGAAAGATGAGCCTATTCAATAAAAGGTGCTGAGGGAATCAGTAATCCACATAAAGAAGGAATTGAAAATGAATCCCTACTGGGGAAAGATTTTTGTTGTTGTTGTTCCATTATTTTGAGGGCTGGGCACATAGATGCCCAGGGAGTGCCCGAGCTCATCATCTCACTTTTTATACAGCTGGGCAAGCTGCCTAAAGTTTCCTCAAGCCTCAGTATTACTACTTCCTTAAATGGCTAAAACTCACAAAAGCCATCTACAGTTTTTGAAAATGAATCCCTACTTCATACTAAAAACAAAAATCAACTCCAGGTGGATTAAAGACTTAAATGTGAAAAGCAAAACTAAATATTTTAGAAGACTGTATAAAAGATGATCTCTGTGATTCAGCATAGGATAGGAGTCCTTTAGCCTGCTCCCCCTTCTCTAACTCAGTAAATAGCCATCTCATCCTTCCAGTTATTCAGGTCAAAAACGTTGAAATCAACCTTAATTCCTGTATCTCACCCCAAAATCTATTCATTAGCATATTCTCTTCTCTCTGCCTTATACAAATATCCAGAATCCTACTACATCAGACCACCTTCACCATTACCTCCCTGAGCTGCTATATTGCACAATGGTGCCCTCCAAAATAGTACAGTGCACTAGCCCAGCTTCCAAGACCAAGCCACCATTATCTGCCCCATCTGGAGTTTTGCAGATGCCTCCTACCGGTTTCCCTGTTTCTGCCCCAGCTCCCTGTGTCCATTCTCCCCATAGCAACTGGAATGAGCCTTTAACCTGAGCCAAACAGGACCATTCTCCTGCTTAAAACCCTGGCTTGGTTTCTCATCTCACTCCGAGTAAAGACCTTCCAGCAGGCTTCACGACCAAGTGTATTCCCTCTGATGTCTTCTGCCTCACTCCTGTGCAGCCATACCAGTCTCACCAACCTCAAACAGCAAGTGCAAAGGCTAACCCCGGGTGGGTGGAGGCAGAGAGGGACAGATGGATGGGCACACTGACAGTACTGTGCTGCAGGGGGAAGCCCTGATTCATAGTGTTTGCCAATTTCCAGAGTGTAAATACTACTAGCATAGCCAATTTTAAGACAGTATTTGTGTGCCAATCAGTTCAGCGAAACAATTGCCTCCTGTGAGCTGGCTCAAGCTGCTATGAGCTCCAGCACATCCTTGGCACAGTTCTACTTCCCAGGCGGGATGATGGGACATGGACATTTTAAAAAATAGATTCTTTTACATTTAAGTAGACATTATCATACAAAGTTGTATGGAACAGCTATTTGGTGACTGATACTTGTTAAAGAGAGAACTGGAAGGCAGGATCTGGAAGGCCCAGAACAGAGAGCAAGCAGAACTGTATTCTTGTTTTCCTCCCCCAGCACCATCCCTTCTCCAAGCTCAAAGAAAAATCCAGAAAGGCTTCCAGTGGGTGTCTGGTTCCTCGGGTGACAGGGATCTGAGCCAGGTGGAAGAGGTTAGTCAGGCCTCTGGGAACACTAGAGAGGGCCTGGAGTGAGGAGAGAGGAAGGAGCCGCACCAGAAAGAGTCTCGTTTTGCAATGAAGCCAAATCAGAATGTGGGGCAGAGAGAAGTCCCTGTGTGCTGTGACGGACATCTGAGCCATCCAGAAGACCCTGGGAACAGGATCAAAGCTTGGGAAGAGACTTAGTGGTCAAGAAAAGACTATGAGGCTTTGGAGGCAGAAGAAACACCTGACTTTGAGTCCCAGACACAATGCAGACTACCACAAGTTCTAGGGCAAATGATCTGAAATTTGCCAGTGAAATGGCGCTAACAGCACTCTCCTCACCCCAACCAAACAGAACTACAATGACCCAATGGAAACTCTCTGTAAATGTCAGATCCTCCAAACCACCCTTCCTCTCTTCCCAGGTGGCGCCACCTCCAGGCTCTGGAGAAGAAAAATGATAGCCTGACAGCTACTGAGTGCTCACGACTTGCCTTGGCCAAGCACCTTCATGTGGCACTTCATAAAGTCCTGCCAATGACCCAGCGAGGGCCATACTCTCATTATCATCCCCACTGTACTGAGAAGGCAGCAGAGGTTTGGAGAGGTTGAGGATCCCACCTAAGGTCACACCCAGCTAGTCAGCTGAGTTTTGAACCAAAAATCTTGATATTGTCACTGTGATCAAAGGTGCCTGGGATGGGGCTGGGGGTGGGAAGCAGCAGTCCTGGGCCTTCTATTGAGTCCTGGGCCTCCTACTGGCAAATTAAGAACCAGAGGTGGGCAGGGTACAGTGGCTCACGCCTGTAATCCCGGCACTTTGGGAGGCCGAGGTGGGTGGATCACTTGAGCCCAGGAGTTTGAGACCAGCCTGGGCAGCATGATGAAACTTTGTCTCTATCAAAAATACAAAAAACAAAACAAAAAAAATTAGCTAGGCATGGTGGCGTGCATCTGTGCTCCCAGCTACTTGTCAGGGCAGGGGTGTGGCTGAGGTGGGAGGATTGCTTGCTTGAGTGTGTGAGGTGGAGATTTCAGCGAGCCAAGATTGTGCCACTGCTCTCCAGCCTGGGCAACAGGATGAGACTTCAAAAAACACAAGGGAAGGGAGGGGAGGGGAGGGGAGGGGAAGACAAGGCAAGAGAAGAGGGGGGGGGGGGGGAGGGAGAAGGAAGGGGGGAGGGGAGGGAAGGGAAGGGATGGGAAGAGAAGAGAAGGGAAAGGAAGGGGCCACAGGTGTCTGGGAGCGTGAGGGGCTGACTGCCAACTGGGATGAATCATCCACACATCGAGGACAAGGGTCTGGATGCTCCCAGCACTCGCAAGCTCACATAGAGGACACATGGGCATGAAATAAGTGTCCTTGGAGATGTGCCCTGGGGTAAAGGCCTTCCCTGCCCCATGCCTGGGAGACCATGGGTGTTCCCGGCCCCACCCTTTTCCCCTTTGACTTGACCTTGAAACAAGTTTGACCGCATGTTGTAGCCGAGATCATAGTAGTCTGAGAAGACGGAGGAGATTTCCACAGGATTCGGGGTCCTGCTGGGCCATGAGCTTGCCGTCTTCTGGCCCTCGAAGACTTCATCAATAGCCCTTTGAGCCTGAGCAGAGGGGCAGGGACAACAGACAGGGGATGGGAAAGCAGTGTCAAGCCCCATATCTCCCTCCAACTCCTCCTCCCTTGACCCTGCCCTCCCCACCCCGATCCCACCTTCAGCCTGGAGCCCTCAACCTGTTCACAGGGCTGGGGAGCTGGAGTATACAAAGGCCCCAGCCCCAACCCCTCTCAGCTGCACTGCCATGGGTGGGGGGCATCAGGTTAACGATCATAAAACCTCTTCCAAGCATTAAGCACCTGCTACATGCAACATTGGGATGGGGTGTCTCTGTAGGGTGCCACTCTTCCCTTCATTTTATAAATGAGGAAAGCGGGCCTCTGGAAGCCAGAGATCACCCAATTCACATGGCTGGCAGGCCACAGAGCCTTGGCTTGCCTCCTACAACTGAGGCATCACACAGGGCAGCTCTGGGTGGGTGCTTAGCTTTCAACAAGGCCAACTCCCTCTTCATACCAACAGGGAAACTGACACGCAGAGAAGCTGAGCCCAGGCCCAGGGGCAGAACACCTGGGTTTAAGTTCCATTTCTGCAATATATCAGCTGCTGACTTCGGCAAGCCTCTTGTCCACTCTAGGCCTCAGTTTCCCTACATGTAAAATGTGAAGGCAGGGTGGAACTGGATGCTCTTTGAAGTGGCTTCCAGCTCTGACACTTGCTGGCTTAATGACACTTGTGACATAAGTTACAGGTGGGCAGAAAACACAGATTTCTTGATTCCAGTCAGGGACAATGGCGGCTGAAGAAAAAAAAGGACATCTCCCAAGGCTGGGCAGGGCAGTGACAGGTAGTGGCCATAGAGTCAACCTCAAATTGGGACAAGTTCCTCCAAGTGGGGCAGAACATGTCAAGATTGAGACCTTCCAGACTTGCTGGTGGTGGGGTCACCGCACTTTAAGATGACAGAGTAGAAGGGTAACCTGGGAGAAGCCTGACCCCCAGCTTTTGTGACCCAAGCCCCTCCTTGGGACTTGGTTATACCATCTGTTAAAAATGAAGCAATAACTCCTGCCTGACCTTCCACACAATGTAGTTGTTATGAGGGTTGAGATGGTGGCTTTGAAAGTATGTCTCAGAATGCCAGGGCAGAAGGAACACAGCATTTGACCAAAAATGGTAGACGAATTTTATCTTAAGTTTCAGTTGATTCGTAGTGACTGCCTGGAATGCTATATCGGGTGGAAAAGCGTGCTGGCATTGACTAGCGATGTCTGCCATGAATGCAGGCTGGGGGGGTTGTGATATACACACTGTGTATTTGTCAGCCTGACCTAGTCCAACTGCCTTGCTTTACAGATGTGGAGACTGAAGCCCAGAGAGGGTAAGTAACTTATCCAAAGTCACCCAGCATTTAGGAGCAGGTCCAGGATTCAAATCCAAGTCTTCTGATTCCCAATAAATGCTATCCATCTACTAAATGCTGTCTTCTTTGGGAGACTTGTTCAAATGGAAAACATCCAATTCACACAAAAGGCTTTTAACTGCAAAGTCATTAAGGGCCGGAGTTCCAGAACCTGCCGACCCAGTTTGCACCCTCCTCTCACACAATTGGGTGAATTTGGTTGACTGACTTAACCCCTCTAAGCCTCAGGCTCCTTAACCATAAAATGAGGAGAATAATAGTACCTTCCTCATGGGTTGCTGGGAAGATGTAACAGCTTGTTATATGTGAAGTTTAAACAGTGCACAGTGCCTGGCACACAACAGGTGCTCAGGAGATACTGCTTTCTAGTGTTATTATTATAGGGACTCTGTACTCAAGAGTGAGTTTATCTTGTGTCCTCATTTTAAGACTCTGCATCACCCTCCTGGCCCCTGCTATGACACCTGCTCCTCGGAGACCAGCTCGTCCACCACGTTGCTCCCAAACTTGTGGCGAATGTTATTAGGAATGATGCTGCCCTTCTGGTTCGTGGGCGTGCTCCTCTGGTCCTGGGCCCCCAAGCTGGGAACGTCATCCGTCCCCTGGCACGGCTGAGTCTCCTCTCCCGAGGTGGCCCTGCTCTCTCTTGAGGAGGATCGAGAGCCCCCGTTCTTCAGGGACCTGGACTGTGGGTCCATCCCCAGAGAATCCCTGCTGGCAGCAGTCGGAGGTGGAGGGAGAATCTCCTTCGAGTGGCACCACCCTAGGGAGTGGCCTTGAGTGCTGGCTCCCCGGGGCAGGGGCTGTGGTGACCACAGACCCTGGTTCTTGAACTTGGAGGTGTCCAAGGAACTGCAGGCCGTTTTCCAGGGGTCCAAGTCCTGCTGGCCCTCCTTGTTGTTCAGGTGGGCCCTGGTCAAAGAGGTTGTACTTGAACAGGACAAAGAGAAACAGAGGGGGAGGGAGAGAGACACGCAGACAAGGGCAGAAAGTAGAGGGTGGGGAGAGGGGCAGACATGGGGGTGAGGAGGGGGAACAGACAGACACAGAGCCCCAGAACTCCAGAGCCAGAGAAGGGGAGAGGGACCGGAGGCATGGGTGGGAAATTAGGAGACAAAGGGAGAAGACAGGTCAACCTGCCGTGCCTCCCATGGGCAGGGTTAGCCCACATTGCCTGGGGCAACAAGGGCTACCCTCTAAGCCTGTCCCGCCTTGAGGCCTAGCTGTGTGACTTGGCCTGTCTGCGCTTTCATGCCCCTGGCTCCATTTGGATAGCTCCTTTCCCCACTTTTCCATCTTGAAACCTCCCCCTTACTCTCCGCAGTGAGAATCTGGCAGCAGTGCCACTGGCAGAAGCGTTCCTGGGGCCAAGCCACATGCCTGGGAAGTACTGGAGCTGGATGGGACTCCTAGACTTTGCCTCCAATGTAAGGCTGCTCCCCAATACCTACCTCCTCCCTTCGCCAGGGCTGAGAAGTGGCACCATCCCAGTCACCTCCCAGGCTCTCTCCTCCCCACCTCTCCCTATCTCCGACGTCCCTGCCCACGGCCTCCACTCCTCTGGGTCTCTTGCTCTCAGCCTCACAATCTGGCCTCATCCTCCACCCCAGATTACAGCTGTAAATGTGTTTGGTGGTCTTCCCTCCAAAACCTCAAGATGAGTCCTCCAGTCCTCTTAAAAGATACACAGGGGCTGGGCATGGTGGCTGTCAGGCCTCTGAGCCCAAGCTAAGCCAACATATCCCCTGTGGCCTGTGGGTATACATCCAAATGGCCTGAAGCAACTGAAGATCCACAAAAGATGTGAAAATAGCTAGTTCCTGCCTTAACTAACGACATTCTACCATTGCGATTTGTTCCTGCCCTGCCCTAACTGATCAATTGACTTTGTGACAATACACCCTCCTGGCCCTTGCGGTAATGTACTTTGTGATGTTCCCCCACCCTTGCGAATGTACTTTGTAGGATACGCCCTCCCCACCCTTGAGAAGGTCCTTTGTAATATCCTCCCCCGCTCTTAGGAAGGTACTTCATAATATTCTTCCCACCCTTGAGAATGTACTTTGTAAGATCCACCCTCTGCCCGCAAAAAAACAAAAAACAACAACAACAAAAAAACACTTGCTCCTAACTCCACCGCCTAACCCAGTCCTATAAGAACTAATGATAATCCCACCACCCTTTGCTGATTCTCTTTTCAGAGTCAGCCCGCTTGCACCCAGGTGATTAAAAAGTTTTATTGCTCACACAAAGCCTGTTTGCTGGTCTCTTCACACGGACACGCATGACAGTGGCTCACACCTGTAAGTAGTCATTAAGGGCCTCACACCTGTAAGGGTCATTAATGACACGCCTGTACATGGTGGCTCATGCCAGCACTTTGGGAGGCCAGGGTGGTCAGATCACTTGAGGTTCAAGATCAGCCTGGCCAACATGGTGAAACCCCACCTCTACTAAAAATACAAAAATTAGGTGGGTGTGGTGACGTGCACCTGTAATCCCAGCTACTGGGAGACTGAAGCAAGAGAATCACCTGAACCCGGGAGGCGGAGGTTGCATTAAGCTGAGATCACACCGCTGCACTCCAGCCTGGGCAACAGAACGAGACTCCACCTCAAAAAAAACAAAACAAAACAAAACAAAAACATAACTTTGTTTCGCTTTGGGGTATGAATGAGACCAGAGTAGTGTGTTGCTTTGTAACTTGCTGTTCAATGCGCCACCCTGCCTTGGGGATCTACTCAAGGTAGTGGAGACAGCCCTAACTTCCCTTCGGAGCCCTGCAGGCCTCCACCACCACCCCACTGGGGAACATTCAGATGGGCCCAGTTTAGTTTCTCAGAGAAGGATGCTGCAAACATCAGGCTTTGGCAGCCACTGCGGTTTTTATTTCACTCCCACGGATCCCTGCTCTGCTGTCACAAGCGATGGAGGTAGGGGAGGGCCCTTCTCGCCTACCCCTCGGGGGACTGCAGACCCTTCCCCAGGGCAGTGGGAGACAGAGACCTGAGGTTTCTCTGCTTCCCTGCCCACTTTCTCCTCGTCTTCCTTCCACTTGGTGCCTTTGTCATGACTCTTTGTGACCTACACGACAGGCGGAGGGAAAACCTGTTCCCTGAGACCAGCCCCAACCGGCAGGCAGCCAAGCAGAGGGGCACCTCTGGAGGCAGCTGGACTGTCAGGATGGACGGGCATGATGACCCTCTTCAAAAGAGCGGAGGCAGAGAGCGGGAAGACCACCCATCTGGTCAACCTCAGCCTCCCTTCCCCTGCTCCTGGGTAGACTGAGGGCCCAGCGCAGGGATGGGCTCCTCCTGGATTCAGGCTCAGGACAGCCAGTCCTGCACTGCCTCCTCCATCAGCACGTGCTGTCACCATTGCCAGCTCACCCTCAGCCTGCCCTTTGGAATTATGGGCACGTTTATGGCCCCAATATGTCTTATATCCCTGGCCTGGAGAGCCAGGATATTCACCAACTCATCAACTGAGCAAGACCCAACTACGTGTCAGGTGCTATGCCAGGCGACGGGGACACAACAGTAAGCTGAACAGGCCAACCCCTATCCTCTCAGTGTTGAATATCTGTTGAATGAATGAATGGATGCATGCATGAATGAATGAAGACCTGCGTCTGCCATTTCAAGAACCTCGTTGCAACTACACCTTTCCTCTACTCCATTCATTCAGCTGCAAAACGGGCAGAGTGAACCCTGCTTCATCTGCTATTATTGAAGATCAAATGATTAGTCCGCAGAGTTTATCTAAATGTGGCTATGTATCAGGATTCCCTGGGCGTTCACTAAAAATACAGATTCCTGGGCCCCTCTCAGAGCTGCTGCATCAGAAGGGCCCTGAATCTGGAATCTGAGTGTCTAACAAGGCCCCTGGCATTCACGACATTGGAGGAAGATTTTAGGAGGAGTCCTGCTCCAACTCACTGGACTCTCTTCTCCCCATCCCACCTGCCAGCCCCAGCCACCCTCCACTCACCCCGGGACCCTTCTCAGAGCAGGCCTGACTCAGTCCCGCGCCTGCATTGAAATCTTTCCTCTTGTCCTCAGGGCAGAGTCCCTGCTCTCAGGACAACTGGAAAGTGCCAGACCTCTCTCCCTTCCAGGCCTTTGCCTGAGCTGTTCCTCCTGCCTGGAACACTCCCCTCCACTCCTTGGGCTTTACACTAACCCTGGTCTTGGCTCACGTGTGACCCCCATATGTACCTCCCACCCACCAAGGCCAGGCCCCTCACCATGTCCCCCCACAGCCCTGCCCTTCTGGTGCACACAAGACTCAGACCACCTGAGTCATCCCCTCAGGATGGGGACCATATCGGGGTGAATAATCCCTACACATGGCAGGATGGGAGGGCTCAGTAATTCCAATCCCTCCTTTTTCCTTCTGTCTTCCAACAGAATGCCCCCTAGGAAGCCAGGGCCGATGGTGGGTCTGGTGGCCAACACAAGACGGAAGGGGAGGAGAAAGGGCCTGTGCCCTGCTGCCCCAGGGAGGCCCTCCAGAAGCCTGGAGGTGCATTCAGCACATCCCTGGTCTGCCCGTCCTACCTGCTCGGTGGCCCAGCTCCATAGCCTCTTGCTGTGCGACAGGCAATTCCAAGCTTCGTCCTGTAAACAAAGCACCACGTTCCATCATCTCAGATGACACACAGAGTCTCTGTGAACAACGATGAGCTGGGAGCTGAACAGGAAGGCCTGTGGCTGTCTGCCCACCCCTGATCAAAGGTTCTTAAGCTGTTCCTAGTGCCTTCTGGGACTGCCCAGACCCACGTAGCCTCTGCCTCATTCACTCATCACCCCTGGCACAGGGGCTGCCTCCTGGACTTACGCAGCCTCTGCCCTCTCTGAAAAGCCCTGGCCACCCCCACCCCACCCCACCAGTCCTTTGTCAAAGGCCTTTCTCAAGTAGCCTTGGGACCCTGGGCTCCTTTTACTCCTTCATAATCTTTTCATCTCCTCCTCCTCTTCTCCCCTATCACCACCACCCTAGGAGACCCTAGCAGACCCCTGGCTGTGAAGCCCATTGCCCCGGCCCCCAGCCTGGCAACCATTTGTCTTCCCGCAAATAGGATTGTATCCATTTGCTGACTGGTCATTCGTGGTCAGGGAAGGGAAGCAGCTTAGCCACCACGAAGAAGAGCCAAGAGCAGGAACCCACACTTTGCTCTGTTATAAACTCAGTCTTCTCCCTAAGGCCTTTGATTCACATTAGAGGGGTAGCTTCAAAAGCCTCTGTAGCTTTCGTGCTTGTGTTTCGTTTTCTTATGTGATTTTTTTTTTTTTTTTTTTTCTCACTCTGTCACCCAGGCTGGACTGCCGTGGCTCCATCTCAGCTCACTGCAAGTGCAAGCTCCACCTCCCGAGTTCAAGCAACTCTCCCACCTCAGCCTCCCGAGTAGCTAGGATTACAGGTGTGCACCACCATGCCTGGCTAATTTTTTGTATTTTTAATAGAGACGGCGTTTCACCATGTTGGCCAAGCTGATCTCTAACTCCTGGCCTCAAGTGATCCACCTGCCTCGGCCTCCTGAAGTGCTGGGATTACAAGGCATGAACCACCGTGTCCGGCCTCTTTTTCTTATTTATGTTTCTTCTTTTATTCCATGTGGATTCTCCCTCCGCTGCTCCCCTCCACTCCCAGGTTTTTGTGAATTTTGTAGTATAAATAAAATAAAATCTGGCCCTAAAGACACTACTACAAGGTAAGTGTCTTTGTAATAAGGGAGGAATAGACACAACAAGTCAGATCTGGAAGGGATCTTTGAGGACTGAGACCCAAAGAGGGAGAGTGACTCTAAGACATCCTGTAAGTTGTTTTTCTGGTAAGCTCAAAAACAGGTCAATTTTATTCTCAAAAAAACCGCCAAGGAAAACACTCTATTAATTTGGACACTTAATCATTGTTTGATGATTGTGAAACTTCTGATATAACTTGCAATAATCCTACCCTTCTGATAGCACATATTGTATGATCCCCCCCCCCCCCCTTGAGTGTAGGCTGGGCCTAGTGACTTGCTTCTGGTCAAAAAGGATATGACAAAACTGGTGAAATATCACTTCCAAGATTATATTAGTGACTTCAGGTGTTTGTTTGTTTGTTTGTTTGTTTGTTTGTTTTTGAGGCGGAGTCTCACTCTGTCTCCCAGGCTGAAGTGCAGTGTGGCACAACCTCAGCTCACTGCAACCTCCACCTCCTGGGTTCAAGCCATTCTCCTGCCTCAGCCTCTGTAGTAGCTGGTACTACAGGCATACGCCACCATGCCCGGGTAATTTTTTTGTACTTTAGTAGAGACGGGGTTTCACTGTGTTAGCCAGGATGGTCTTGATCTCCTGATCTCATGATCCGTCTGCTTCAGCCTCTCAAAGTGCTGGGATTACAAGCATGAGCCACTGCACCCAGCCCATGACTTTGGTTTTGTTTGCACTCTTTCCCTGGCTCTCTCTGGTTTGCTCATTCTGATGACAGCAAATGCCATGTTTTGAGTTGCCCTGTGGAGCAGCACATGTGGCAAGAAACTGAGGGTGGCTTCTGGCCAAAAGCTCATAAGGAATAGAAGCCCTGAGTCCAACAGTCTTTGAAGAACTGAATGAATCCTAGCACCTGAGTGAGCTTGAAAGTGAATCCTTCCCCAGTTGAGCCTTGATATGAGAACACAGCCTGGACGACACTTTTGTTACAGCCTGTGGGATACCCTGGGCCAGAGGACCCAGCCAAGTCAGAATCCTGACCCCTATAAACTCTGAGATCATAAACTTGTGCTGTTTTAAACACGCAGTGTCAAGCTTCTAAGCTTTATGGTCATTTGTTATGTGACAATACATAGCTAATACATATTTTGGTACTAAGAGTGGGGTGTTGCTGTAATAAATACTTAAAAATGTTGGACTGAATTTGGAACCAAGCAGTGCTCAGAGTCTTTAAGGATTTTGAGAAGCATGATAGGAAAAGCCTAAATCACCTTAAACAGATTTTTTTTTTTTTTAAGCAGAAATCTGGAGTTGGAGGAAGCCGCCAGTGAGGGCCCAAATGGAAGTGAGGAATATATTACTAGAAATAGCAGAAGAAAGGCCCTTGTTATGTAGTGGCAGAAACAGTGACACTGTCATCTGCAGCTATGTGACTAATGAACTGAGTCATCTAGCCAAAGAGTTCCAAACAAAAGATTGCAGTTGCCACTTAGTTTCTTCTTGCTGCTTGTAATGAAATGTGAGAGGAAGGAGATGAATTGAAGAAGGGACTGTGAAAGAAAAAGATGCCAGTACCTAACTAATGGTTCTGAAGTCTCATCCTCTCCAGTTGCCAAAAAGATGCTAAAATTAAGAAATGGCTTCAGAAGACTGTCTGGAAAGTGTGCCCAAGAGTGTGACTGTGCGACCTGTTGTTAAAACTTCAGAAAGATCAATGGATCAGGGTATTACTCCGTCACACAAAGGGCGCTTTAAAGACATTAATGATATGCCTGATGTATCCTCTTAACAGAACCATAGGACCTCTAGGAAGCTTAAGGCTCCTCAACAGGAGCCCCAGTTAAAAAGGGGTGTGACTTTTGTTCAGTGGAGTGAACCCCTGTAAGCTTTACTGTTGAGAAAACAACATCAGCAAAATGTCAGCAGCTTGGGGTAAAAGGGATAGACACAGTACAAAATGAAAAGATACCATTGGAAAAAAAATAAAAATAAAAAAGACAAGTCAGAGAGTGGAAGCAAGATTCCAGAAGGCAGAGCTGAGAGCCATGGAGAATTATTCCCAGGCCTTGAAACCTAACCAAGGAGTGTCCAACATTTGTGTGGCTGGATTTCAAAACTGCTATGGACCATTGACTCCATGTCTCCATTTTCCTCAATTTTGAATAGGAATGTCACTATCTCTTATCCTATGCCTATCACATCATTGTATGTTAGGTGTGTTCAGGGCAAATTACTTAGTTTCACAGATCTATGATGGAGAAGAATTGAATTTGAAAAGCTGTACTTAAGGAACAACACTGGAGGAGCCTCAGCCACACCTGGAGCTGATTTATATGACCAGATTCT
The DNA here is from genome assembly GCF_002776525.5 of Piliocolobus tephrosceles. Classification (NCBI taxonomy): domain Eukaryota; kingdom Metazoa; phylum Chordata; class Mammalia; order Primates; family Cercopithecidae; genus Piliocolobus; species Piliocolobus tephrosceles. Next base: position 18,720,927 of record NC_045452.1, read on the forward strand.
AGCTTTTAAACTGATGCTTTAATAGGATGAGAATTTTAAAGATCTTAGGAGGGGATGAATGTATTTTGCATGTGGACGGGATGTACATTATGGGTGGCCAGAGGGCAGACAGTGGTAGGCATGGCTCCCAATGATCCCTGTTTCTTGGTATAATTCCCTCCCCTTTAGTGTGGACTGGACCTAGTGATGAATGGAATGTGGCAAAAATGAGGGATGTCGCATCCATGATGAACTTATAAGAGACTACGACTTCTGTCTTGTTCATACACTGTTTGCAGTTCTCCTCAGCTCATCTGTTCTCATGGAAGCCAGTTTCCCTGTTGTGAGCTGCCTTACGATGAAGTTCACAGGGCAAGGAACTCAGAGTGGCCTCTTGCCAACAGCTCCAAAGGAGCTGGATCCTGCCATGTGAATGGGTTCCTTCTCTGGTTGAGCTTTGAGATGAGACTAGAGACCCAAGCAACACTTTGATTGCAGCCTGTGAGAGACCCTAGGACAGAAAAATCACCAACACTCCACCAGTACTCCCAACTCACAGAAACTATGAGAGAGTAAATGTTGTCTTAAGCCCATTAAGTTTTGGGGTGATCTGTTGTGCAGCAAGAGATAACTAACACAAGTCCTGTGTCAAGCATTCTCACATCTGGTAAATTAGTCTGTCTTCACAAATACCCAGTAAGGTGTTCAGAGACACTACTAACGTATCCTCTTTCACAGATGGAGAAAATGAGGCTCAGAAAAGACACAGGACTTCACCAGGTGGGGCTAAAATTAAGTTGCACTTCTTCAAGCTAGGTGAAGTTCAAGTTAGCTCCTTCAAGTTGTCATTCTCCTCCTATCCCCATCCCCCATCCCCAGCCACCCACCTGATGTGTCCACAGCAGCTCTGTATGTCCCCATGCACCGCCAGTCCAGAGCAGTCTGGACGGGCTACAGTAGAAGTGTGGACTCACTTCCAGTTTCTGACCTGGAGAAAGAGATCCCAAGAGACTTTGGTCAAAGAAGGCAGGAAGATAGTTCTAGTCTGGGCAGTCTTCACTCACAAGCAACTCTGAATGGGGAAAAGGAAGATGAAACCCGATGTCCTGGAAGGACCCTGGCCCTTCATAAGTCTCTGCCTCACCTCTCCAATCTCTTTCATAACAGCAGGAAACATGTGAACCACACTGATGTGTGCTGAAGCCCAGGAGTGCAGATAGCCGCTGCAGAACTACTGGTAAAGACCAATGGATGGTTGCTGGGAAGTGGCCCTCCCCCAGATGTTCATTGGAGTTGCCATGGTGATCACTATACACAGGGCTCTGTTACCTCAGAGGGCTGATAGGCCCACTCCTAGGGAAGAGAGGCCAGGAGAAAGCCAGGACTGAGGAGGTAGGAGGGGCTTCATGTATTGTTCACGCTCTCATCCACTCAAGAATGTCGGTTGAGCACCCACTACGTGCCAGGTGTGTGCCAGGCACAGGGGGCTCAGATGCTACCAAGTGCGAAAGATGTTCTTGGGAGTTCAAAGCACTAAGTAAAGAGAAGAACTAGCTCCGTGTAGGAAAAAGGAGGAAGGACTTATGAAAGTGCCATTTGAGTTGGATCTTGAAGGATGCCTAGGAGCTTAACAGTTTTGAAGCGATGAGAATATTAAAGGCATGGATGTATATAACAGCATAAATGTAGGTCAAGGTCAATGGGGAAGGAAAAGGATGTATCTGGTACTGTCTGATTTCTATGCCCAGGAATCAGGGACCTGGGAGTAAAACTAAAGCAAGAATGGAACAGTGAGAGTCCCCTCTTCCATTCCTGAATAACAAGGGTTACAGAAGGAGATCAACAAAGTTAAGCGACTTCTTTTCTGCAGAGAAGGAGGCAGAAGCCACTGGTGCCAGCACTGGCCCATTCCTGCCTGGCTGTTGCTCAGCCTGGACAAAGAGTGGGTATGGTGAATACCTCCTGCAAACTTTCAGGGTTTCCCCAGGAAACAGAGAGTACTGTGTTTAAACTTGGAGTCCCCAGAATCTGGGCCTGTCACCTATTAGACAGGAGACTGGCCAAGTTCTTTAGCTGAACTTTCTTCATATGTGAAACAGATATCACCCAACACTAAGGATAAGGGTGACAGATGAATAAAATGATTTTTTGCAAAATGTAGCACATTGCCTTGCACAGAGACATCACAAAACTCTAAGCTACTTCCACAAGCAATCCATCAGCAAGTCCTTCAAAGTACACTAGATTTGGAAGCCTTCGTCTACCTCCACAACTCCCCCAACTCCCTGGTCCAAGCCACCCCCATCGCTTGCCTACGTATTATCTATTGCTGCATGACAATCTTGCCATAAACTTCGAAGCTTAACATATAATTGTTATCTCACAGTTTCTTTGGATCAGGGGTCTACTCATGGCTTAGTTGAGTTCTCTGTGTTGGGGTCTTAGCAGGCTATGATCCAAGTATTGGCCAGGGCTGCAGTCTCATCTGAGGTTCCACTGGGGAAGAATATGCTTCCAAGCGTATGTGGCTGTGGGAGGATACAGTTCCTTGCAGTCTGTTAGACTGAGGGTCTCAGGCTTTCGCTGAGTGTCAGCCAGAGGCCATCCTCAGTTCTGGGGGGCCCTGGGGCCGTGTGACACCTCTATGGACATACTGTGGAAGCCACCTGTCCCCCCACCCCTACCCAGGAGGCTGGGGCTACAGCAGCCGGGGCTTCAGCTCTCTGGCTTTCTGGTTCCCTTTCCACCTGTCTTCCTGGTAGGACCCAGCGTGCTCTGGGACAGAGTTCACCTGACATGGGAGAGCAGGAGGCTGTTTCTGCCAAGACTGAGTGAAAGCGGTATCCTCGGTGTGGCTTCCACAGCCGCAGGGGCTATGGTGGTCTCTGTCCTTGGTGGAGTCTCCAGAGTTTGAAAGAGATAGAAGTTTGGGGGCAAGGATGGAACCCAGGGAGAGGCAGGCAAACTACTCAGAAAAGGCCAAGTTTATTCCAGTGTTGACAGAGAGAGGGTGAGCCTTGCACAGCAATTCTAAAAACACGTCAATCTCCTTCACCTAAGAGGTATGAACCGGCTGCAAGTCATGGGGTTACTAAACCAGCCGCAGTTATACAGTAAGCAGGAGACGTCACGGCTCAGGCCTTCTCAGACTTTCCCTGGGACACACGGCTCTCTGGGGGGGCCCGGCGAAACCACTCGGACCAGGAGCCATCGTACACGGCCACATCAGGCTTGCCGCAGAGGTAGGCAGCCAGGGCCACATGGCAGGCGGTGACTCCCTTGCGGCACGTGGCAATGAGAGGCTGCGAGAGATCCACCTTCTTGGTCTGGAACAGGGCACGGAGCTCTTCTGGGCTCTTCTCGAAGCCATCCTCAGTCAGGAAGTCCATGAAAGGCATGTTGACAGAGCCACGGATATGGCCCGAGTCCAGTCCTGGGCAGGGCAGAGGACACAGGTTAGGGGATGTATGAGGGGTGGGGACTAATGGAGCCTGGAGGATTCAATCAGCTGTAGCTGGAAGGATAGATAGCTTTGCAAATAAAAATCACATCTTTGCTCTGCTTGGAGCTCAATTTATTCCCAGCCCCACCTACTATCATTTCTCATGACTTAAGACGCCTGCACCTCCTCCCCTAACACCTGTCTTAAAGTAGAGATGCCCAAAAGCACACCTGCTTGAGAGGACAGCGGCATGAGTCTCAGCTCCACTACCCTTTACCTTGGGCAAATCATTTCACTTCTCTGAACCTCAGTTTTCTCATCTGTAAAATGGGCTCAGTGGTACATACCTATCTCACAGCCATGTTGAGAAGAGCAAATGGGACAACTTATTGCAAATGCTATGTGCTGAGAACACAGCGGTGAAAGGGAGAGACACAGCCAGGCCCTCTGGGAGATTCCAGTCTAACAAGAAAGACAGATGCTAAATAGATAACCACATAACCAATCAGATATGTCACCTCATTTTACAGACGAATCCCCTGAGGCTTGGCAAAACAACACGGCTCACCTAAGGCCACGCAGAAAGATGAAGGCAGACCCAGGATTACACCAGGGCCTCTGGTTTTCTGTTAAGCACACAGTTGCAGAAAGAGCAAGTGACCTGGTGTCAGACGTAAGGTCAAATCCCACCTTGAGCAAGTTATGTCAGCTCTCTGAGCCTCAGTTTCTCCATAGGAAAAAATGGAAATGAGAGTACCCACTGGGTACAGGCTGCTGTACGGAGAGGATGGCACAAGGAAAGTGCTGGCTTTGGAGGTTGGCCCACCCACCCTGCCATGCTGCACCTCCGGCCACTTCACCACCTATGGAGGGCGTAGGGGGAGAACAGGGACAGCGTGGGCCTTTTTGGTCCCCTCCAAGAACTTGGATGGAAGCAGAGTGGAGGGACTAGGCTGGCTCTAGGGTCCTTTCTGGAACTGTCTCAGTACCCAGTGAGGGCCCCCAGCCAAATCTGGCTTCAAAACAGCCAGGAATTGGGACAAAGGGGAACAGGCCACTGCCAGAGCTGGTGCCACCAACAAGGTGAGGCCACAGGCCAATCCCACACATGCCCCAGGCCACTCCTCTCTTCCTCAAGCAGCCCACACCCTGGCGGGGGTGGGGGCTCCGTGGTTGGCCCCACTCCCAGTGCCCAGTCTGCACTTTGGCTTGACACAGGCCTATCTCCATCTCTTTGAGCCCTCCTTGCTCCCCAAATCCCCACCCCATTCAACCTGGATTATGGGACAGGGCAGGAGCAGGGTGGCAGGAGTGGGAGGGGAAGGATCTGACTAATGTGGCCAAGGCACAGACTGGGGCTGTGTACAGCCAAGCAGGCCCTGAACCTCTGAGCCTCAGTCTCCCTCCTGCACAACGGGGAGAAAACCTCACCTAGGCAGGGTGTGGTGGCTTACGCCTATAGTCCCCGCACTTTGGGAGGCTGAGGTGGGCGGATCACGACGTCAGTTCAAGACCAGCCTGGTCAACATGGTGAAACCCCATCTCTACTAAAGATATAAAAAAATAGCCGGGGATGGTGGCAGACGCCTGTAATCCCAGCTACTCGGGAGGCTGAGGGAGGAGAAACGCTTGAACCTGGGAGATGGTGGTTGCAGTGAGCCAAGATTGCCCCACTGCACTCCAGCCTGGGCAGCAAGAGCGAGACTCGGTCTCAAAAAAAAAAAAAAAGTAAACCCACCTACCTCACAGGTGTGTGGGGAAGTGTAACTATTGCAGCTAAAAGAACCCAGTGACCCTGGCAGGCACATGATTCGGTATGTCATCATGCCAGTTACATCCTGCTCCTTTGATCCTGGGGCCAAAGCGGATTCCAAAATCTATTAGTGCAAGTCGAGTTTGATTGGCAGTGGTGTTTACAATCAACTGATCACCAGTTACAGATTTCTTTCTTCCTTGTCCACTCCCACTGCTTCATTTGAATAGCCTGAAAATAAAGAAGAAAAGCCAGGCATGGTGGCTCACATCTGTAATCCCAGCACTTTGGGAGGCCCAGATGGAAGGATTGCTTGAGCCCAGGAGTTGGGTGACGTAGCAAGACTGTATCTCTATAGAAAAAAAAAAAAAAAAAATGAGCCAGGCGTGGTGGCATGCACCTGTAGTCCCAGTTACCTGAGAGGCTGAGGTAGGAGGATCACTTGAGCCCAGGAGGCTGCAGTGAGCTGTGATCATGCCACTCCAGCCTGGGTGATAGAGCAAGACTGTCTCAAAAATAAAATAATAATTAAAAAAGAAAGTTTGATTGAATGTAATGTATAAAATTAGAGCATTTCTTCCTGTTGTGTTTCATCTGTTTTGCCTGGAAACTTGAATCTAAGATGTGTGCCCACCCTTCCAATGAGGAACAACGGATCAGCTGGCATCGAGGGCATTCTTTCCCAAGAAACCCAGCTTTAAAATGCTTCCACATCCAGGCAGTGGGCCGGATTGAAGCGCATTTGAAAGCACAAAGGGTTGAATCCTGTTTTCTTTTGTTACTCCCATCCCTGATGACACAGCCCCACTGTGTTCTTCGGATTACATAAAGGGCACCTCTTCTGATTAAAGATGAAGTCAGGGAGTTTCTGTAGAGCAGAGCGGGCCTCCCACACTGGGCCAGCTGGATGGGGTGAAGCCAGGGGAGCTCAGGGCCTGTCTGGGGCATTTAAATGAACTGTGGGAAGGGCTGAGATGAACCTGGGCCAGAGAACTTTCAAGAACAGCCAGGGCCAGGCGCGGTGACTCAAGCCTGTAATCCCAGCACTTTGGGAGGCCGAGACGGGTGGATCACGAGGTCAGGAGATCGAGACCATCCTGGCTAACCCGGTGAAACCCCGTCTCTACTAAAAAAAAAAAAAATACAAAAAAACTAGCCGGGCAAGGTGGCGGGCGCCTGTAGTCCCAGCTACTCAGGAGGCTGAGGCAGGAGAATGGCGTAAACCTGGGAGGCGGAGGTTGCAGTGAGCTGAGATCCGGCCACTGCACTCCAGCCTGGGTGACAGAGCGAGACTCCGTCTCAAAAAAAAAAAAAGAACAGCCAGTTGGTGGAAAGGCAGGTTGGGCCAGAAAGCAGAGGCTCCCATGCTTCTCTTCCCAAGTCTAGCTGAAGGCTTTTGGCTCTCCCTCCCCCGAGCCGGCATCTCCCCATTCCCATAACCTGTGGCACCAGGCACTTGGCAGCAGGTGCTCTCAAGAACGTTATCCTCCGCAGTCCTCACAAAGCAGGGGAAATTATTTTCTCAGCATTGCTGGGGAGCCCAGGCTCAGAGAGGTAAGGTCACTTGCCCCAGGACACACAGCAAAGGTAGTGAAGTCTGATTGGCCCCCAACGCCTGTGTTCTTTGACCACCCTGAACCTCCTTTGAAAAGGAGACTGAGGCGGGGAATGGATGAGATGACTTCTTATGCTCAACTACTGGAGTTCACATCCCTCAGGCCACTGGTAGGTGTGGATTTTAAGGCCAGGAAAAGCTGTGTGGCCCTTTCTGCTTTCACTAAGGAATCCAGAGCAGGCAGCCCCAGAAGGCAACCCCTTAACCCTGGCCAGGAGGAGGCAGCCCCGCACCCTCCCCCGTCCCTCAGCCCAGCTTCCAGCCCTGGGAGGGAGAGACAGGCAGAGTGGATTTTCTGTCCCACACAGCAGCCTGGAAGCCACACCATGGAGCTGTGACCTTTCCCTCAGCCCCTGGGTTTGCTCACAGCTCACCCCACCCACAGCAGTAGCCTTGGGAAACAGCCCCACCTTGAAGCCTGGCAACTTAGGGTCAAGTCTCAGCCACTTTGCCTTAACAGAGAAGCCCTTTCCCTGTCCCCACCCACAAAGTGAGACCAAGCCTACCCTACCCCGCCTGCCTCCCCTTGCAGGGCTGCTGCAGGTGTCCAGAAGAGACTACGTAAAAAGGGTTCTGTAAATAAAAGTATTCATTAGGGGGTCGATACCCTTCTCCCTTCTTCACCCTCACTCCCTCCAAGAAGGGAGGCAAAGAAAATTAACTTGATAAAGAAACTGGGCTGGATAAACTCCTACTCTGCCTCTCTCACTTCCTCCAGCCCTCTTCTCAGGTGAGCAGCGCTTCTTTCATGAAGAACAGTCAGCGGTGAAGGCACTAGCCTGAGGCTACGCATCAGTATCACACCTGGATGGAACCTCACATCTGGCTGACTCCAGGACTAAGGGCTTGTGGAGGCACAAAACTACAGTCAAAGAGGAAGGTGCTTGCCTAAGGTGGGCAGGAAGTGGCCGCCAGGTGTCTAAGCTCTGCTTCCCACTCCATTTGGGGCCATTTCTTCCAGAGATGATCAGGCCCAAGGCCTGATCCCACAGGCCTGCCACCCCCATGCCCCTGTGTGTTACACCTGGACTGCTGAAGCCATAGGGTACCTCCCTGATCCCACATCAAGCTGGGAACCATAAACTTGGCAGAGCCTCACGTGCCTTTGTGTCCCCAAAAATATCTTGTATGGCAGGCCAGCAAAGCCTCTTGGAGGAGGGGGTTGGGGGGGAAATGCCACACCCGTCAGGTTTTGTATTGTTCCTTACCCTTCTCGAAATCCCTTTCCAGCCACCGTTACTTTTTTTTTCTTTTTTCTTTTTTTTTTTTTTTTTTGATGGAGTTTTGCTCTGTTGCCCAGGCTGG
>NC_045452.1:18729120-18753949 GCF_002776525.5 Piliocolobus tephrosceles
TTTTTTTTTTTTTTTTTTTTTTTTTTTGTTTTGAGATGGAGTTTTGCTCTGTTGCCCAGGCTGGAGTGCAGGGCGCGATCTCGGCTCACTGCAACCTCCACCTCCAGGGTTCAAGCATTCTCCTGCCTCAGCCTCCCAAGTAGCTGGGATTATAGGCGTGCACCACCACACCTGGCTAATTTTTTTTTTTTTTTTTATGTTTAGTAAAGATGGAGTTTCACCATGGTCAGGCTGGTCTTGAACTCCTGACCTCGTGATCCGCCCATCTCGGTCCCCCAAAGTGCTGGGATTACAGGGGTGAGCCACCACGCCTGGTCGCCACTGCTACGTTTAAACAAATGCCTACTCATGTGGGTAGGGCTGCCGTGACTCTTCTCACTTTATGATAAGGAAAGCCAGAGAAGCCAAGCAACTGGACTGAGGTCACCCCAAGGAGGAGTGGCTGAGCTGAAATGAGAATCCATGTTCCCTGGTGCTCCTGAGGGAAACTGGAGGAGGCGGGAACAGGATCACAGAGGAGGAACTTCAGCATCCTGGGCCTTCAGGAGGCATTACCCACTGCAGGCCATTCCCCTCCTCTGAACCTCAGTTTCCTCATCTGTAAAACGGGTGAGGACTTTGGGCCTGGTACCTCCAACCTGTCCCTTCCACTTATTTCCTAGGTTGCTTTAGGGCAGGCTGGGAAGCAGCAAGAGAACCAATTCCACTGATCCTCCCCCAGTGACAGCTTAAATCCCAAGGAGAAGAGGTGTCTTGAACCAAGGCCAGGAGAGGGCTGCAGGCGTTCCCAGCTGGGATTCTCTGGGAGGTGCCAAATGAACTTGAATCTTCAACTCCGGACCTTCAGAGAGCAAGCAGGCAAGAAAAATACGGGGCCTGGAAAAGCTGCGCTGGAAAGGGCAGAGACCTTGCTGTCCTGGCTCTGTCACTAGCTACACGGCCTTGGCCCCTGCCTCTGTGCACCTCAGTCTCCCCTCTGTCAGATGAGGTCACCTTTCAGGCCTCCAGCTCTAAGAGTGTGCAAAACAGTTTTCCCAGCATTCTCTCTGTGGGAGGTACAGACCAGGAAGAGATGTTTTTCAACAAGTCAGACAAAATGTTGCACATGAGTTAGATTCTGTAGAGGAGCCCTGATTGAGGAAAGACCCACCAAGGAGGTGCACAGAGACAAGAGAGGCCCTGCTCCTGGAGATGGCCAGGCAGGGGCTGGAGGGCACTCAGCAGGAGTGATGGCAGCGAGACTCCAGTCCTGGATCTAGAAAAGGAAAGACCTCTGAGGTTCTCTCTGGTTAGGAGGTTCTAGAACTCAGCATTTCCTCTCCTGAGGCTCCCCTCAGCCCTCAAGCAGTATTCAATCTACCTGGCCTTCCCTTCCACAGGAGGGGAACTTCTGAGTCGCCTTCCTGGGGCAACTAGCAGAGGGGACACCCTCCTAGCCCCGGGAAGTAGGGGTAGGGCAGCGCGGGGCACATCCTGGTTTATAGCCCTGGTTTGAAACAAGGCAGCATTGGGTTTGAATCCCGGCTTCCACCACTTAACTGAGCAAGTAACTTAATGTCCTGGCATCAGTCCCCCCAACCCCCTGCTGCCAAAACAGGGGCATTGAGCTTTGTTCGCTGAGATGGTGCGGTACCAAGTGTCTGGCATGGAATGGCAGCTGCTGTTACAGCTCTGCAGACAGGCTGCAGCTGCCTGGAAAGGTTAGGGAACACGGCCTTTGCAAATACCAGTCAGGGGCCCCAGGAAAGCTAGATCTGGGGAGAGGGGGATCCTGGGGGAGGGACACTGTTGATGTCTGTAAGGGTTTCTGCGGGACAAGAGAGGCCTGGAGAAGCTGGAGGTTTCTGTACAGCAATGCAAATGCTGGCTCAGGGGCATGACACCCTTAGGTATATCCTAGCACATGTGGGGCAGCTGGTGCCTGGGAGTGGAGGTGGTAGACATGTCACCAGTGACTTCTGCTGATGTCACTCCACACAGATGCTAGATGGCTTCTTAGCACATGGCTATGGAGACACATTTTTGGGTCCTTGTGCATCCAAGCTGAAAAAGCCTTAGGTTTGTCTCCACCTTCTGGTTTTTTCCATGGAAAGACTGAGGCCTACATGGGAGGATTGAAGCCATGGGACGGACCCTGGAGAGGGTCCCAGTCATCCTTATTCCCTATCCTTCCCCGGGGCAATACTCCCCAGGGACCACCCAGCACTGGGACACCTACCTACTGCATCCGGCTCCGGCTCGGTGCCCAGGAACCGCCCTTGAGACCGTGCATCCACCAGCTGGAACCTCTTAGATTCAAGGTTCTCCAGCACCTGCTCGTAGTTCTTGAGCAGGGAGCGGTCCAGTGTGGCTTTGAAAACGGCCGGTTCTGGGCGTGAGGGCTCGGATGTCACCGGGTGGCCCTCCTTCAGCCAGTTCCGGAAGCCACCATTGAGCACTGATACGGTGCGGTGGCCAAACACACGGAACATCCACCAGACCCGGGGAGCATAGAAGCTGCCCAGGTGGTCGCCATCGTACACCACCACGTGCGTGTGGTTGCTGATGCCCAGGCGGCCCACATAGTCGCCGAAGCCAGCCTCGCTGGGCAGCATCATCTCGTAGGGCGACGCCGTGTCCCGGCACTCCTCTATGTCAAAGAAAGAGGCGCCGGGTACGTGGCGCTCGAGATACTCCTTGCGGGCCTCTCGGGTGCCTGGTGAGTACCAGGACGCGTCCAGCACCCTCAGGCCGGGCCCCAGCTTGCCAGTCCTGATGGACTCCGCCAGCCACTTGGTAGAGACCAGCGCCCGGTAGAGCACCTGATGAACCATGGCTTCAGCTCTGCGTGTCACCTGGCACGGGTGGGAACCAGGAAAAAGAGACAGGCGTGAGGAAGCCGGTGTGTGCAGTAGGGTGAGGCCTGGGAGAAGCTCTTTCTCCCTCCGCACTCCCCCGGGTTCCTTGTTTATAGCAAGCCAGCGGGGCTGTGGCGTGCAGCGGGATAAGTTTGCAGATTCCCTCTGGAAAGCCGGCCCCGCCCCTCCCAGCGGGCCCGGGGGCCCAGCGCAGAAGCGGGTGGGGCAAAGTTTCCGAGGACTCCAGATAGGGGTGCTTCCTGGGACAGGGGTCTGGCTCCTAGAAGCTACAGTACTCGATCCCGCCAGGAAAGAGCAGTGAAAACATGCCCGGGATGGGGGACGATGGCATCTTGGGCTTATAATCCCCTTTCCTTCCAAGGCAGAGGGGGTGGGCGCACGGCGAGGAAGCTCCGCGGGCCGCGCACACGCTATCGCCTCCGGCCTCCCCAGGCAGCCCGAGCTCGCCCGCCTCCAGAGTGCCTGAGTCCGGCCCGCGGCTCACTGCCCCCTGCCCTAGGTGGTTCAGAGGTTCCCGGGGCACCCCGTCCCACTCTCGCAACGCTATCCTTCCCCGGGAAGCAGGCGGCCCGGCCGGCAGCCCAGGCGCCCTGCCGCCGTACCCGCCCCGCACTCACTCGCCCCCGACGCCGCACCGGCGCTCGCCCTGGCCCGCTGGAGAAGTTGGCAGGTTCAAACCCCCGGCCGCAGCTACCCGGGCGGCGCGCACCACCGCGCCGCCGCCAGTGGGGGGACCCTGCGCCGCCCGCCGCCACCCCGTGCCGTCCCCGCGCCGCCGCTCAGCGCGCGGCACCCGCCAACCTCGCGTGCAGAGCCTTCGGGACCCGCGGGGGTCTAAGGGGGACGCCGGGTGGCGCGGGAGTGGCGCGGGCCCGGGCTAGGCGGAGCGGGCGTCCCCCCACGGCCCGGCCGGTGGAAGGCGCGGGCAGCAGCGGCTCCGAGTGGCTGCGGCGGTGGGCTGTGCCGGAGTCTCCTCCCTTTGGCCAGCTGCAGGTTGGTGGCTGGAGGAGGGGACAGCTGCGGGCGCGGGGAGGGGGCGCCGCGTCGCCAGGGCCATGGCGGAGTCGGGAAGCCAGGAGTCCGAGATCCTGGTAACTGCCGCGGCGTGGCGGCTTGCCTTTCTGGAGGGGGAGGGAGTAGCTCTTTGGGGGTGCGCGGCTCGGGGCTCCCGCGCGGGACCTGGGCGGAAGAGGGGGCTCAGTCTAGGAGAGAAGTCGCGCCGCTACGTTGGCACTAAGGGTGACTGTCCGCTTGGGGCGGCCTGCCGGGTGGGGTCGTGGCGAGTGACGGGTGGGGAGCCTTGGGTGGAGGTGGGGTGGCCTGGTGCTACCAGAGAGGGTGGGAGAGAGAGAGGAGGACAGGGAGACGAGACCCCAGTGACCCACAGGCCCCAGAAAGAGCCACTAGCCAATAGCTTGTTAGTGAGTGAAAGGAACTAACATTGTCAAGGCCTGCTTGGTGTGGCACTTTGCTGGGTACTCCCGTGGTGTAACTTAGTTCCCACGATAACTGAGGAGTAGGCCAGAAACTTACTAAGACAGGAGAGAGCGGCAGAGCGAGTTGCTAGAGGACACACCCAGAGTTGAGGCCGGGCCGGGCCTGATCCTGGTCTGAAGCCCACATAGTACCGGTTGCCTTTGCTTACCCGGCTCTTCCCTGAAGCCTCGTGCTTTTAAAAAAATTGCTTGTTTTTAACTTAGACCATGTAATCATAAGTTGATGTAATTCAATTTTTAATAATAGCTGCGTTTAACAACCAGTTGGCAAAATTCCTGAAAAGCTCACTGTGGGGGACTCCATTGCTCCTCCCTAGCTTTTGCAGAGGCTAGCCTGGAACGCTTTCCTTGTTCCCCAACTCCGACCTTTTTTGTTTTGTTTTGTTTTTTGAGACAGGCTGTGGTTCTGTGGCCCAGACTGGAGTGCAGTGGCGCCATCTTAGCTCACTGCAACCTCCACCTCCCAGGCTCAAGCGATCGTCCCACCTTAGCCTCCCAAGTAGGTGGGACCACAGGCATGTGCCACCATGCCTGGCTAATTTTTAAATTTTTGGTAGAGATGGGGTTTCGCCATGTTGTCCAGGCTGGTCTTGAACTCCTGGGCTCAAGCGATCTTGATCCTCCCAAAGTGCTGAGATTACAGGAATGAGCCACCGTCCCTGGCCTCATCCCCCTTTTTTAAAAAAGGTTTTGTTCTAAAATGCTCACAGCAATCCTCAAAGCCTAGTGTCTGGTGGTTGGGGGAGGGGGTGGGCAGGAGTGACCAGGTAGGGAGGTCCTAGAGGAGCACCCAAGCTCTGCTCCTCAATGGGTACCCTGGATCCAGCCTGCGACTCACTCTTGCCTCAGTGCATCTGTGTACCCTCCTGACATGAGCCTGGGGCGGTTATGTCCTGGGGTACTCCACTCCCAGGGCACCCCCACCTACGGTGATCCCAGCTCCTGAATCACACAGGCACCTGGTTTCTACCCCTCCCTGACACCCACAGCCTGCCCTCACACCCTCTTTTATGGCCCACAGTCCTTTGTGAGAAGTGCCAATTAAGCAGGGAGACTGGGGCAGGTTGACCTCAGATCTCTGAAGTCCCACCAAGCCCTGAAATTCTAAGATTTTAGATTTGCTGCTGTCAGTTCCAGGGCCACCAATGAGAGTAATGGAAGAAACAATGCAATATTATTATTATTATTTTGAGATGGAGTCTCAGTCTCTCGCCCGGGCTGAAGTGCAGTGGTGTGATCTCGGCTCACTGCAACCTCTGCCTCCCAGGTTCAAGCCATTCTCCTGCCTCAGCCTTCCGGGTAGCTGGGACTACAGGCTCATGCCACCACGCCCAGCTAATCTTTGTATTTTTAGTAGAGATAGGGTTTCACCATGTTGGTCAGGCTGGTCTCGAACTCCTGACCTCATTATCCACCCGCCTTGGCCTCCCAAAGTGCTGGGATTACAGGTGTGAGCCACTGCGCCCAGCCTAAACCGTTTTTAATGATTATTAAAACCAGCCAGATGTAATGCATGACGGTTGCCCCTCTACCTTTATTGTTTAATCTTGGCTCTAAGAGGTGGGGGTGGGAAGCTCCATTATAAGGAACAGAAACTACCCAGAGACCCTACACAGCCACCGTCACACAACCAGTTAAGCAGTGGAGTGGGGTTTACATTGATTTTGGGGGCTCTCTGGCTCCCAAACCAGGGCTCTTTCTACTCTAAATGGGTGATTGGGTGAGGGAAACAAGGATCCTCAAGAATGGGGGACAGTTGGGGGGTGCACCAGGGCTGCTGTGGTTCCCACAATAGGGTTCCTCAGGAAGGAACCTGCAGCAGCTGCCAGCACAGCGCCCCCTAGCTGAGACGTAACGCAAATAATGGGGATCGCCCCTTAGCCAAAGATCCCTTGGCAGCCTCCCTACCCTAAAGACCATGCTGAGCCTTCCTGGGTCCCTGGAAAAGTCAGATTAGTCTGGACTTCCTCCTACTCCAGGAAGCCTTCCCACCTCTTCTGCTGCCACCCCAGGCTGACACAGGGGCCCTCTGTGCTCAACACTGAATTCTAAACTGTCCTCAATTTCACTGTCTCTTGCCTGCAGCCTGATTTTTCCCCCCAGGGCTTGGCAAAGGCAAGAGGGCTCAGTGTCCGGCACAGGGCCTGACTGCGTGGGTGAAGTGGGTTCCTAAAAGCCAGCTGCCGCGAGACTGTGGGGGTGGGCACAGGGTGTCACCCTAGAACTCATTAGGCCCTAGTCATCATGGCACCTGGGGCAGGGGAAGTCCAGCCTGAGGGGTCAGATTCTGGCTGCAAATCCTGAGGCTGCCTTCTGTGACCACGGGCAAGGCACTTATTCTTCTAATTGCCAGTGGCCTCATTCATAAAGCAGGCATCCTAATACCTGCCCAAGGCTGCAGTACCTAATATGTGACCTGGCCCACAGAGGCACTCAGTCCACAGATGTTGTTCTCTACCTGCCCCCTTCATTTCACCGGCAGGGCTGCCTGCAATGGGTGTCAAGGTTGGACCTCGCACAGGGGATAAGTGAGGGCTGACCTGCAGCCCTTACTCCACACACCCAGCCATGTGCCTGGTGGGGGCTCAGCCTCTGCCTGGCAGAAGGGGCCCTTTCCTCTCACCTGCACAGTGGTGGCTTCCCAGCACAAGGGGCTTAAAGTGTTTGGGGAGTCTACACCCAGGAAGGCTGTGGGCTGGCCTGGCATAGCGGGCTGGCGAGCTGGTACACTGTCAGCCTGTGACATGCAGGAAAGATGGAGAGGAGAGGGAGGGAAATCACTGTTGCTGCTGCTATAAGGGCCAGAGAGAGCCCAGGCTGGACAGGCAAAACCTGGCCTCACCAGACTCCCAGAGCCTGCACAGAGTGTGTGGCTGAGAAGTCTGGATTCTGGTGCCAGACTGACTGCCTACTGAGAAGCCTGGCACCACTGGGTCAGGTTAATGCACTTTTTCTTTTTTTGTTTTTTGTTTTTGAGTTTCGCTCTTGTCCCCCAGGCTGGATTGCAATGGCACGACCTCAGCTCACTGCAGCCTCCGCCTCCTAGGTTCAAGCAATTCTCCTGCCTCAGCCTCCTGAGTAGCTGGGATTACAGATGCCCGCCACTAAGCCCGGCTAATTTTTTGTACTTTTTTTTTTGAGACGGAGTCTCTCTCTGTTGCGCAGGCTGGAGTGCAGTGGCCGGATCTCAGCTCACTGCAAGCTCCGCCTCCCGGGTTTACGTCATTCTCCTGCCTCAGCCTCCCGAGTAGCTGGGACTACAGGCGCCCACCACCTCACCCGGATAGTTTTTTTTTTTTTTTTTTAGTGGAGACGGGGTGTCACCGTGTTAGCCAGGATGGTCTCGATCTAACCTCCTTATCCGTCCGTCTCAGCCTCCCAAAGTGCTGGGATAACAGGCTTGAGCCACCGCACTCGGCCAATTTTTTGTATTTTTAGTAGAGACGGGGTTTCACCATGTTGGCCAGGCTGATCTCAAACTCCTGACCTCAGGTGATCCACCCGCCTTGGCCTCCCAAAATGCTGGGATTACAGGGGTGAGCCACTGCACGAGGCCAGGTTAGTGCACTTCTGTGAGCCTGAGTGTCCTCCTTGAAATGGTGACAATAATATACCAAGCATCTTAAGATCCCTCATTCAACACATACTGGAGAGTCGACTGTGTCAGGCATTGTTCTAGGATATTGTTAGGATTTAGTGGTGCTCAGCAAGAACTCAGTAAATTCCAGCTACTGTTCCTATTAGGTGGCCAATATAAATGCTTGATGAGTGAATGAATGACTTCCATTTGGGACTTGGTTGCAAATAAAGCCCAGCTGCATCTTAGGGAGGAGTGGAGACTCTGCCCCTGCTTGTGCCTTGAAGCCAGCAGAGCCTTGCCCTAGGATACCTCCACCCACCCTCCTGCCCAGCAGGTGGAGGTGAGGGGCGCATCCTGGGGCTCTCCATGAGGTCATGGTCATTGGGTTACTCGGAGCTTGTGTTTATATGAAGCCTGGCAGAGGGAGGCCCCTGGCTACCCACCTCTGTGCCCGGGTTCACCACCGCTGGTTTCTGCGTTCTCTGGACTCTGCCCTGCACGGGCCCCACCTCCCCCGCCGGCCCCCGCCCATGCTCCAGCCCCCGCCCCCGCCCCCGCCCCCGCCCCCTCGGCAGCCTCTCTTTGCTTCCCTCCTGACACCCTCCCTGTCGTCCAGGCCCGAAGTCCGAGTGTCGCCACCATGGCCCCGCCACAGCTCTTCCGCGCGCTGGTGTCGGCGCAGTGGGTGGTGGAGGCGATGCGGACCCCGCGTGCTGGGCAGCCCCTGCAGCTGCTGGACGCCTCCTGGTACCTGCCGAAGCTGGGGCGCGACGCGCGACGCGAGTTCGAGGAGCGCCACATCCCGGGTGCCGCCTTCTTCGACATCGACCAGTGCAGCGACCGCACGTCGCCCTACGACCACATGCTGCCCAGCGCCCAGCATTTCGCGGACTACGCGGGCCGTCTGGGCGTGGGCGCGGCCACCCACGTCGTGATCTACGACGCCAGTGACCAGGGCCTCTACTCCGCCCCGCGCGTCTGGTGGATGTTCCGCGCCTTCGGCCACCGCGCGGTGTCACTGCTTGACGGCGGCCTCCGCCACTGGCTGCGCCAGAACTTCCCTCTCAGCTCCGGCAAGAGCCACCCTGCTCCCGCCGAGTTCCGCGCTCAGCTCGACCCCACCTTCATCAAGACCTATGAGGAGATCAGGGAGAACCTGGAATCCCGGCGCTTCCAGGTGGTGGACGCCCGAGCTGCCGGCAGGTTCCGCGGTATCGAGCCCGAGCCCCGAGACGGTAACGCGGGAGAAGAGGACGGGAGGTAGTCGGGGGCATGGCCTTTGTCCTGAGAATTTTCCTGGACTTGACCTTTCTTTTATTTTTTTAATTTATCTTCCTTTCATTTCCTTTTTCTTTCCCTTCCCTCCTTTCCCCTTTTCCCTTCCCTTTCCTTCTTTCCACAGGGTCTGGCTCTATCCCCCAGGCTGGAGTGCAGTGGCACGATCATGGCTCACTGCAACCCCAACCTCCTGGTCTCAGGTGACCCTCCCCCTCAGCCTGACCTTGCCTTTAAAGGCCACTGCATGAGGTGGGGAAGGAGATTTGACTTCCACTTTCCTGGGTGACTTTGTTTGTTAAGCAGAGCAATAATACTGGCTCCACCCCTCCTGTGCTCTGGCCAGGGACTCTCCCTAGCTCCTTGGGAACTCTGGTTGCCCAAACAGCTTTCACTCGAACTGTGAGTGAGGTGTGGGGGGGTCACTGTGGAATGTTGGGGAGCAGGCCCCAGTGTGAGAGAAAACCCCAGAGGGATGGTACTGATCAGGGCTACCCATGCCCCTGAGGATGGTGGAATGAGGGCAGAGTCGGGGGCTGCATAAAAGGAAAGTCTGTCCCAGGGGCCAAAGCTTGGAGAGCTGAGGGCGGAAGGGGGATTAAACAGAAGTGGGTAGGGCAGAGCCTTCTGCCTGTGGGCTGGATTTCCTCAGGCAAGAAGCCTGTGGGTAAGTTCTGTATAATGCGGGGAGGGGTCCCCACAAAGCAGACTGGTCAGTGGTCACACTGGTGTGAGTCCTTCAAACATCCCGTGTAAGTATATACTGTCATTGTACAGAGGAGGAAATGGAGCCTTGCCCAGCGTCTCAAGAAACAACCCAGTCAGGGTTCAGACTCGGGAGCCTGCGCACTTAATAGCCGTGAGCAACCAGGAACTCCCCAGCCCTTTCTCTTGTGCCTTCAAGAGTGCTAGAAACTGACCACCGCCCCTAGGGAGCTCTCCGAATAGCATTACCAGGCCTACAGATTGGGTTTGGAGCCGCTTGGGCTCACCAGCATTGTTTTGGATGGCCTGAGGGCAAGGACTGTCCCTGCTCTTAATACATCCTGAAGATTAGCTCAGTACCTGGCACAGAGTCCATGTGCCAGAGAGGTCTGGTGAATTCAGAAGGTCCCTGTCACATGGAATCCTGCAAAGCAATGTTGATGTTATCAGAACCATAGGAAACAGCTGATATCCAACCATTTTTGAACCTACACAGGTGTCAGTTTCGTGTGGTTCCGCCTAATGAGAGCACCACCTTGATCCTGTTGGGTTCTCCGTCTCAACCCCAGGAGGTTGAGCAGCACAGGGGAGCTAGCTGGTGGTGCCACATTTACGTGGGCTTTGTGACACATGACGGGTCACCTAATCTCTGAACCGCAGCTTCTGCCTGTGTAGAATGGGAGCAGTAACCCAGAGCTTAAAGACATGGTAGGGGCAAGGAGAGCAAGTGTGTAAAGCACTCAGCTCCGGGTTTTCATGCACAAGTGTGCTGCACACGAGAAGGTGCCTAACACATCTCAGTCGTACTGGCTCATCTGTAGAATGGGAGGTGATACACGCCTAGCGGGCTTGTTGTCAAAACAAACTAAGCTCAGTGCAGCTGGATCAGTGATGAATATCACTGTCATTATCATTCCCACTCCACATCCTGAGGCCTGGCCAAGTGACCCTTGTGATGTGCCACACCAGTCCAGCAGGCAGGAGAAGCAGGTTTTGCTTGGTGGGGTTCAAGGTGTAGGGACAGCCCTCCCTTTACAGTCACCACCCTGGGTTGAGAGTTTGTTCTTCCTTGCTCTGAGCTGGTCTCTATGTGATATCTGACCAAGCCCGGTTTCTGTGTCTGTTAAGTGGGATGCGTAACCCATTCCAGCCTCTCCGTGGACTCGTGCTGTCTCTATGCCAGGGTTTGAGAATAGATACCGATACATGGGCCAGCAGCTCCCGTGGGGGTGTCACTCCAGTGCAGAGGGAAACCAAGGCAGAAGCTAGACAAGAGTCTGAATGGCTCAGATTTGAATCATTAGTTTTTTTGGGGGGGGTTGTTTGTTTGGGTTTTTTCTTGTTGTTGTTGTTTTGAGATGGAGTTTCACTTTTGTTGCACAGCTGGAGTGCAGTGGCACAATCTCGGCTCACCACAACCTCCGCCTCCCGGGTTCAAGCGATTCTCCTGCCTTAGCCTCCCGAGTAGCTGGGATTACAGGCATGTGCCATCACGCCCGACTAATGTTTGTATTATTAGTAGAGATGGGGTTTCTCCATGTTGGTCAGGCTGGTCTCGAACTCCCAGCCTCAGGTAGTCTGCCCCACCTCGGCCTCCCAAAGTGCTGGGATTACAGGCATGAGCCGCAGTGCCTGGCCCAAGCATTAGTTGTGAAGGTTTATTCTGTTGCAAATCCCAGTCCTGCATTAAAATGGGAATGTTAGTAACCCCTGCCTCAAGGCGGGGCAGTGAAAACAAAAAACATCCTGGGAGTCTGCAGAGGCACAGGCCCTTCCCATCCCATTCTTGTTTTTTTCTTTTTTTTTTTTTTTTTTGAGACGGAGTCTTGCTCTGTCGCCCAGCCTGGAGTGCAGTGGTGCGACCTCGGCTCACTGCAAGCTCTGCCTCCTGGGTTCACGCCATTCTCCTGCCTCAGCCTCCCGAGTAGCTGGGACTACAGGCGCCCGCCACCACACCCGGCTAATTTTTTTTGTATTTTTAGTAGAGACAGGGTTTCACCGTATTAGCCAGCATGGTCTCCATCTCCTGACCTCGTGGTCCTCCCGCCTCGGCCTCCCAAAGTGCTGGGATTACAGGTGTGAGCCACCGCACCAGGCATCCCATCTCATTCTTTCTGCTACAATCAAAATGATCTTTTAAAAATGGAAATCTAGGTTGGGCAAGGTAACTCCTACCTATAATTCTCACACTTTGGAAGGCTGAAGTGGGAGGATCCCTTGAGCCCAGAAGTTCAAGACCATCCTGGACATGATGGCAAGCCCCTTCTCAATAAAAAGAAAAAGAAAAAGTAACAGTAAAAAAGTAAACATAGAAACCTGAGTTCCCCCTGCAGTCAGGTCAGAGCCCTCAAGTCTTACTCCAGGCCGGCTAAGGCGTTTCCATCCACCTTGGCTTCCCCTTTGGGCCTCTGCCTCCTCGCTGTCTGGGCTTTCTCTACAATGACCTAAACCCCTCCGAGCAACAGGTGGTTACCTCGCCTCTCAGATTCCCTCTGCCCGGGGTGCTCTAGGCCTCCATCCACCCAGACCCCTTTATGTGACTGAATCCTGCTCATCCTCAGGGGCATTCTCAGAGAAACTTCCTCTACCCACTGAGCCCCCAGCCAGTGTGGCATGATGGTGGGAAGCATAGACTTGCCTGGGTTTACTCCTCCTTGCCCTCTGCCAGCTTGCACAAGCTAGTCTTTGTACTTCATTCTCTTCATCTGTACAAAAGAGAGGATAATCATTTCTTTCCCAGAGAATTTTGGGGTGTATTAAAGGAGAAACAATGGCTGACTGTCTCCAAACAGTGCCTGGTACAAAGTAAGCATTCAGTAACATCAGCTGTTGCCCGGGCAAGGTGGCTTACTCCTGTATTCCCAGAACTTTGGGAGGCTGAGGCAGAAGGATTGCTTGAGGCCAGGAATTCAAGACCATCCTGAGCAACATAGTGAGAACCCATGTCTACAAAAACCAAATTAGGCCAGGCGCAGTGGTTCACGCCTGTAATCCCAGCACTTTGGGAGGCCAAGGCAGGTGGATCACCTGAGATCAGGAGTTCGAGACCACCCTGGCCAACATGGTGAAACCCCGTCTCTACTAAAAATACAAAACTAGCCTGTAATCCCAGCTACTCGGGAGGCTGAGGCAAGAGAATCACTCGAACTCAGGAGGTGGAGGCTGCAGTGAGCCAAGATCGTGCCACTGCACTCCAGCCTGGGCGACAAGAGCAAAACTCCGTCCCAAAAAAAAAAAAAAAAAGAAAGAAAAAAACAAATTAGCTGAGCATGGTGGCATGTGCCTGTAGTAGTCCCAGCCCCTCTGGGGGAAGCTGAGGCAGGAGGATTGCTTGAGCCCAGGAGGTTGAGGCTGCAGTGAGCCATAATTATGCCACTGCACTTCAGCCTGGGCAACAGAATGAGACCCTGTCTCAGTAATAGTATCAGCTATTGCTATTACTGGCGTTATTTCTTTTGACATGCCCCAGGCCGCCCAGTAGGGCATTTTTGGAACACCCATTATGCTTGTAAGTATTCAGTTGCCTGTCTGCCCTGCCAGATTAAAACTCCTTGCCTGCAGGTGCTGCACGTTCTAGCTAGGCAGGGGTCTTGTTTATTGCTTTGCTGTCCCTAGGGTGCATAGTGAGGAAACCTTGGGGGCCAATTCTTAGGTTCAAAGTTCAGTCAGCAATTTGGTAGATGCATTGGCCTTAGGTGGTACTTAACGTCAGTATCACCACGTATAAAATGGGGTCTCCTCTAAACAGTGCTTGAGTTTTATGGTTGTGATAATTAAATGACATGGTGGATATAAAGGATTTAGCACCATGCTTGCACAGCATGATCTCAATATCTCGGGCACCACAAATACGAGGCACCATTCATAGCACCCTTCTATTTGTCCCCTCCTCCCTGCTCCCCTGCTGTAGGCATTGAACCTGGCCACATCCCGGGTACCGTGAACATCCCCTTCACAGACTTCCTGACCCAGGAGGGGCTGGAGAAGAGCCCTGAGGAGATCCGCCATCTGTTCCAGGAGAAGAAACTGGACCTGTCCAAGCCACTGGTGGCCACGTGTGGCTCTGGCGTCACGGCCTGCCACGTGGCACTAGGGGCGTACCTCTGCGGCAAGCCCGACGTGCCCATCTACGATGGCTCCTGGGTGGAGTGGTACATGCGTGCCCGGCCCAAAGATGTCATCTCAGAGGGCCGGGGGAAGACCCACTGAGGCTGGGCAGGACGCAGGCAAGCTCGAGTGATGCTGGCCGCCAGCAATGCCTGGCCTGGGAGCTCTGGCTCTGCTTTAACCGACTAGAGTGTTTCTTCATTCAACTCAGGTGACTTTTGGGTGACATCTCAAAGGCCAGGAATCCCGTTGACTTGTTGGCTGCCCGTGGGGGCGGGAGGAAAGGCAGAGGCGAGCCCTGGAGGAGGGAGGCCGCAACTCTGAGCTGCCCACATGGTGCTGAGCTGGGGCCCCGCCTCCTTTCTGTTTTATTTTTGAAGAAATAAAACCACCAAGTGCTAAATCTTTGTAGCTCTGGGGCTGCCTCGGTTTTCCTAAGGAGCCAGGGGTTCTGTCATGCCCAGCAAAGGTCACTCTGGGGAGCCTGAGGGTCTTGGACATCCTGTCTCTGTCTTCCGAGCAGTGCTGGGGCCCCAGAACTCTCTGCTCCCGTGACTGGGCTAGCACCTAGCAAGCTCTCCCTTAGCCCATAATCCTGGGCGTTCTCCCTTCTGGCATCTGGGCTATTTAAGGTGAATTTTGCTGTGACATGTCTGTGATCCCACCCAAAGCTACTCTCCCACCACCTGCCCTTCTAGCAGGTAAATAGTACATCTCATTTCCAGAAGGAGATGGGTCCGGAGCTTCACAGCAGCCTGTGCCATGCCAAGGAGGAATGTTCCAGCCCAGCGGGGATATTCTAGGGAAGGGCTGAGCTGGGTCGAATCAGAGGAGAACCTGGCTGTAAACTCTGGAAGCTCACACTTGGAGGCTGGTCTCTGGAATTCCCGGAGTGGGTGGGCTCAGGGAGTTTGATTCTTTCTGCTCAAGGAGAACATCTCTCCCCATTTCCCAAGGATAGGGGCTCCATACTCCTTGCTCTGGATTCATCCTTTGGTGCAGAGGTGGATGTAGGTGTCTGAGAAGGCCCCAAATTCCCCCCTGCCCATCACGACCTGGATCACCCCTCGCCGCCTTTCCAGCCCCCAGGCACCATCTCAGCAGCGCAGGGGCAGTGTCCTGCCAGGCAGTACTGGGGAGATATCTTATTGGCCCTTCCTTTGGAAACAAGACCAGAGAGCGCGTTTCTGGCCTCTGCACTAGATGCCAATAACGCTGCCCAGTTATGGCAACCAAAAGTCTCCAGATGTGGCCAGATGTCTCCTGGGGGGCAAAAATCACCCCTAGTTAAGAACCACTGCTCTAGGGGCAAATAACACAATTAGCCACTGCAGTCAGGAACAGTGTAGACAGGGAACCCCAACGTGGAGGGGCTGCCCGATCCCCATCATGAGCACCTTCTCTCAGAAGTAGAAGTGAAGCAGTTTGGACACTCCCCTCTTGCTGGCTGGTCTTAGACAAGCTTTATTTTTTCTTCCTGGAATGGATCTGCCCCTTGGAGGAGACAAGTTTGTCTGCAAACATGCGAGGTTCTGATCCAGCTTCTGGTCCCAGCCACTCCACACAAGGCTGCCTGACCTCAGACATGCTGCCCAGCCTCTGCAGGCTTGCATTTCTTCCCTCGCTCCCCCACCCCCCGAGACAGAGTCTTGCTATGTTGCCCGGGCTGGAGTGCAATGGCACGATCTCAGCTCCTTGAAACCTCTGCCTCCCAGGTTCAAGCTATTCTCCTACCTCAGCCTCCCCAGTAGCTGGGATGACAGGCACTCACCAACACGCCCGGCTAATTATTGTATTTTTAGTAGAGACAGGATTTTACCATGTTGACCAGGCTAGTCTCAAACTCCTGAACCTCATGATCCGCCCACCTCTGCCTCCCAAAGCGTCGGGATTATAGGCATGAGCCATAGCGCCCACACCCGTTTCTTCACCTTTAAAACGGGCACAATAGTACCTTCCTGGCCAGCATGGTGACTCACGCCTGTAACCTCAACACTTTGGGAGGCATAGGTGGGAGGATCACTTGAACTCAGGAGTTCAAGACCAGCCTGGACAACATAGTGAGACCTCATCTGTATGCAAAAAAAATAAGAAAAAAGATGAACCAGGCAGAGTGGCATATGCCTGTAGTCACAGCTACTTGGGAGGCTGAGGTGGGAAGATCGCTTGAGTCCAGGAGGTCAAGGCTGCAGTGAGCTGTGAATACACGCCACTGCACTCCAGCCTGGGAGACACAGCGAGAGCATATCTTAAAAAAGAAAAAAAAAGAAAAAAAAAAAAGAGTACCTTTTTGAGCAATGTGAGGATTACATGAGATAATCCATAGAAACTGTTTTGCTTGGTGCAGAGTAAACATCAAGTGTTTCTTTCCGTTAGTTTTAAAGGAGTTTTATTTATTCAGCCTGCTAAGTGCCTTCTGCACTTCTGGCCCTGGAGGAGAGAGAGTGACAAATAGAATTGTGTCCCAGGCCTCTCAAAGCTTTCAAACTGGGGAGGAGAAACTAGTCTTTTAGAGTACATTTCCAGAGAGAAGGGTGTGCTGTGAAATGATCTATTTCACAACAGACTAATTTTACAGGTGAGAAAACAAGCTCAGAGAGGTTCAGTGATTTGCCTCAGGGCACACAGCTAGTTTCTTAGAGGAACCTAACTGGAGTTAGAATTCTCCAGGGAAGGAGTTTCTCCAGTGGATCTTGCCTGCCATGGTTTTCCAGATTCCAGGATCAAGGTAAGAACAGAAACATGTGAGAAGATGAGGGAAGATGGCTGCATGTTTCTCGGCTCCACAGGGAAACGTTG
This sequence comes from Piliocolobus tephrosceles, assembly GCF_002776525.5. Classification (NCBI taxonomy): domain Eukaryota; kingdom Metazoa; phylum Chordata; class Mammalia; order Primates; family Cercopithecidae; genus Piliocolobus; species Piliocolobus tephrosceles. The sequence continues at coordinate 18,745,941 of NC_045452.1, forward strand.
AGCAGTGGAATTCAATCAACGGGTTTGGGTTAGGTGCCCTTCCCCTACCCTAGTCCAACCTCCAGCAAGGAAACCAAGGCTGATCCCAGCCCTGGGCTTTTTTTCTCCTGGGAAGGTCCTCGTTGGGTATGGACAGGCTCGGAGGTGACCCGCCCAGAGGTGGGAGATCTAGCTGTACCTTTCTAGGACTCACAGACCTTCAGCTTCACTTTGCAGGAGTTTGTTAGGAATGAACTAGACACACCCCCTCCTCCCAGCTCTGTCCGGCCTCCTGCAAGCCTGAACTCCTAGAATAATTAACCACTCACTGCAGGATCCTGGCCTTTGCCAGGGCCTGCCCCACCCACCCTGTGTGTTTGAGGCAGGAGCTTGCAACACTGAGCAACAAGAATGATGAAATTTTTATCCACTTGGCAAATATTTGCTTGGCGCCCCCTCTGTGTCAGGAACAGTTGGAAATGCGTTTCCCAACCTTGCCTAACCAGGTGCGCTGGAATGTTTTCCACTTCCTGGGTCATTGCCTCCAGGGATCAAAGCCCCCATCCACACAGTGGGCTGAATATGGATCTATGCAGTGATCTGGTCCTGGCGCTGTGGAATCAGCTTTGCACCAGGCCCCAGAAGGTCTGCGTTCCAGAGCCTTCCTGTTGGGGCCTCAGTCTTCTCATCTGAAAAACGGGAGCAAACTCAGTTCTGCCATGCCCAGCGTGGGTGTGATGTCACATCAGGTAAGGCTCAAAATGAAGTCAGCTGTCATACCTACTGAAATAACCTCAGCTATGTAAGCACAGTGGAGCTTTATTATCCTTAACTTATGGAGGATGAATCATTTGGGGGAAGATGAAATGTTGAAATGCTCAGGTTAACAGAAAGTGTTATTTTAAGCACCTAAATTTTTCGCCTATTAACCTGGTAGGGGTGGAATGTGGTAGGCTGATCTTGCCTGAACTTCCGAGGGCTTTGTTTGATCCCTTGATTGCACAGCGATACCTGCAGGAGCTCCTTGCCCTTAAACTGCTAGGACTTTGGGGTCCTCAGGTCCTCGACACTGAATCCTAGCTATTGCCCTTCTGGTTCCCTGTCCCTATTCTCTGGAGTCTCCCTCAGCCTACTTCAAGGCGGGCCTGCTCTCTAGATAATGCCACCATTCGGATGGTTTCAATGACTATGCTGAGCCAGTGACTCTGGAATCGGGGCCTCCCGCAACTGGATTCCTCCTGAACTCAGACCCCTGAGTTGTGGCCTGCCAGGCCCCAACCCTGCTCCTCCACCCCACCTGTGTCCCCTGTCTCAGTGTGCATGGTCACCACCTGTGGGTCACCCAGGCCCAGACCTGGCAGCAAGCGACCTGAGACTCTGTCCCACTTAACCACAGCTGGTCAGACCTCCACCTCTACTCCCACTGCCTTTGTCCAGGTTCCCCACCCAGCCCACACCCAACACTCAGCCTGTCTCCTCCATTCATTCCAGGGCATTTCCTAGGGACAGGCTCTGTGGCAGGATCTGGGGGCATGGAGGATAAAGACCAGCCCCGAGAGGGGACATTCGCCTCATGGGGCGGGATAGACATGGACCCTGGCAACAACGTGGCGAGGAGTATCTGAGAAGTGGAAACACAGAGAACCACCATGGGTTGGAGGGGCTGGTTCTGGGTCTGAGAGGCACCTCCACACCTGCACATAGTCCCTTTTATGAATTCCCTGGACTGTGCCCCCTTGCTCCAGGGAGAGCCGCAGCAGGGGACGGTTCAAAGGGCAGCCTCTGGAACACGCTGACCTCAACTCCCTGGCCGTGAGTGTGGGCAGAGGGGCCTGGATTTCCTCATCTGTGACATGGCAATAATCCACTTTATAGGATTGCTGTGAGGATGAAAAGATTTGATTCATACATAGCACTGAGAGCAGAAACTGACCCGATAAGCACCAAATCCACGGGTTGGTTGGTTTGTTGTTTGTTTGAGATGGAGTCTCACTCTGTCACCCAGGCTAAAGTGCAATGGTGTGATCTCGGCTCACTGCCACCTCCGCCTCCCAGTTTCAAGCAATCCACCTGCCTCCGCCTCCGGAGTAGCTGGGATTACAGGTGCGCACCACCACACCTGGTTGATTTTTGTATTTTTAGTAGAGACGGGGTTTCACCACGTTGGCCAGGCTGGTCTCGAACTCCTGACCTCAAGTGATCCACCTGCCTTGGCCTCTCAAAGTGCTGGGATTACAGGCCTGAGCCACTGTGCCTGACCACGGTGTTGTATTGTTACAGTTACTGCTCTCCTGCCCTGCACCTGCCCCGCCTGCCTCCCTTGGCTGGGCTGTAAACCCTTGAGGGGTAACGTATCTTATTCATATTTCCTGTCCTGGCATCAGCACAGCAACTGACATGGACGGGGGTGTTGGGGCTCAGAAAGCGTTGCCTTAAAATATGGTGCTCTGACATGAAGCAGCCTCAATGTCTATCTGACCTCTCTGCCTCCTTCTCTGAATTCTCTGTCTCTCTCAAAGTGCAGGATGACGCTGTTCTCTGAAGTTTCTTTATCTACCTAGAAACTGGACCTGCCAAAGGAGAACACAATGACCTTTTCTGGAATATCATTAGCCAGAGGTTAAAACTCATATCCCAGAGGATATGACACTGAACATTAAACACCACACCTAGAGCCCAAACTTCATCCCAAACTATTATCTGCTCTCTTTCCCATTCAAGGTCCAAAGACATTATTAATTATCGTCTAGACATTGGACTCATTTGTTTCCCCCTAAAAACCATTGACTGTCCTTCAAATCGCCACGTGTCCCCCATCTCTCCTTCCCCCATGAAGAAGGGCGTATGTACCTGTACCCCACTGGGTTATAGGGTAACCATTCTGTGATGCCCTCATGCTCTGCACGTTGAAATAAATTTTGCCTTTTCTCCAATCAATCTTCCTTTTGTCTGTTGATTTTCAGCGAGCCTTCACGACGAGAAAGGGAAGCTTTCCCTTTGTCTCTGCAGGGGCCAATGAATGTTTAACATATACATAAATACACCGTCAGGGCTGAGAGACACCTTCGTAATCCTTCCTGTTTACTGTCTCCATATGCCAGAGAGGATGCTAAGTGCTTTGCCTCTTTTTTTTTTACTCTAACAACTCGGAGAAACGGGTGTTATTATTCTCCATTTTACAGGTGGGGGGCATAGATAAGTCAGGTGATTAAGGTTGGGAGTTCGCGATCAGCCTGGCCGACATGCTGAAACCCCGTCTCTACGAAGAATACAAAAAATTAGCTGGACATGGTGGCGGGCACCTGTAATCCCAGCTACTTGGGAGGCGGAGGCAGGAGAATCACTTGAACCCCAGAGGTGGAGGTTGCAGTGAGCCGAGATCGCACCATTGCACTCCAGGCTGGGCAACAAGAGCGAAACTGTCTCAACAAAAAAAAAAAAAAAAAATTCAGGTGACTTGCCCAAGATGACAGGAGAGGTTAGATCTGGGGCTGGGCTCTGAATCCCAGACAGAATGACCACAGGACTTTTGTTCACTACAAGACAGAATTGGAGAGGGGATCACAGAAGAGGGAGCAGGCTTCTCTCTGGGTGGGGAGATGTCATAAGCCCCCTAAAACACATAGGCATGTATGCACATGCACACAAACACACGCACGTTCACACCTTTGTACACAGGTGAGGAACAGGGCAACCAAAGGCTGATTTACTTGCCTGGCTAGCTGTGTGCTCTTTCATGTGTTTCTCTAAGACTTTTTTTTTTTTTTTTTGGAGACAGAGTCTTGCTCTGTCACCAGGCTGGAGTGCAGTGGTGCAATCTCAGCTCACTGCAACCTCCGCCTCCCAGGTTCAAGCGATTCTCCTGCCTCAGCCTGCCGAGTAGTTGGGACTACAGGTGCGCGCCACCATGCCCAGATAATTTTTATATTTTCAGTAGAGATGGGGTTTCACCACGTGGGCCAGAATGGTCTCGATCTCTGGACCTTGTGATCCACCCACCTCACCCTCCCAAAGTGCTGGGATTACAGGCGTGAGCCACCGTGCCTAGCCTCTCCCAGACTTTTTTTAATGCTGCCTGATTGACTTCAAAGTAAAAGCAAGGACAGGCATGGTGTCTCACACTTTTAATCACAGAACTTTGGGAGTCCCAGGCAGGAGGAGCACTTGAGGCCAGGAATTTGAGATCAGCCTGGGGAACAAGTGAAGACCCTATCTCTTCAAAAATAGAAATTAGCTGGGCATGGTGGCACACACCTGGAGTCCAAGGTACTCAGGAGGCTGAAGCAGGAGGATCACTTGAGCCCAGGAGAAGTTCAAGGCTGCTATGAGCCATGATTGCATCACTACACTCCAGCCTGGGCAACACAGCAAGACCCTGTCTCTACAAAAAATAAATAAAAAGAAAATAAAAACAAGAAAGCATGTGAATATGAATTGTATTCACTTCGGCTTATTCCTTTTCTTGAGGTGCCTTTCTCACCTTCTGCAAAGTGGCAGGTAAATGCCCCTCCTCTAAACTGTGGAAAGTGAATCAGGAGAGAAATTCAGTACCAGGCTGTACTTGCTTTTCCGATGGCTGGAGCTACACATGCAGCGTCTCAAGTGGGAATAAGGAGCTGAGCATGATTCTAGGTAGGAGAGATGCATGATGGGCAGGGACAGGCAGAAACTACTAGAGACAAGAGCCGCTGTGGGCTGGTTGGGAGCCCCAGGCCAGGAAGAGCATCTCTAAGAGCAGATCAGAGCTGCTGAGGGTGGGGTGGATCCTTCAGTGTGCCCACCCTCATGTTACCTGCTTGTTCACCATGCCCCTGGCTCTGAGACATTTCTGACTACCTGGTTGCCCTTTCTCGGCCCTGTACTCGTGTCCAGCCTCTGCCATCTTGACTCAATGACCCTTGACATGCCCCATTGAAGTGTCTGCTCTGGCCATGCCAGCTCCCACCTGAATTTGCACATCAGCCTCCCAAACCCTCCCAGGCTATCCTGTTCCTCCTTATCTATTGCGTGGGCCATGCCAAGAGCCAGGCTGAAGCAGTCAGTGGGGAAAAAGAGAAACCAGGTGGGGAGGGGACGCGTGTGACTGTGAAGGGAGGACCCCAAGACCCTGCATGGTGGTTTCGCCAGTGTTCTGCCAGTGGTCAGCTGAGGCGCTGGCATGGGGCTTGGGCCCCTGGGGTCAGACATAGGGCAGGATGGTCAACCTGAGGTGAACAGAAAGAGGTTTTGGAACTGAGGTCCTTCCAATGAAGGCTTGGAGGGTGGAAGCAGGAAGGAGAACAGGAGACAGAGACAGGAGCAGGGGTGGGGTCGGAAGCCGCCAGGAGCCAAGGGAGGAGGGGGCCAAGCCCCAGAGGCTGCGACTCGCCTGGCCTGGCCATTGCGCAGAAGGTGCGAATGTGTTAGGCTGGTTGGCAGATTCAGCGTTGGGGCAACAGATCGCAATAGAAAGTGAGGCTGAGTATCATTAAACTAAGTCACCTGCTTGCCATTTGAGGACAGCAGAGTCCAAACAGGAGTTGCAGGAACTGGGCTCTGAATTATCATCACACTGAATCATTTATGTTCCAACCGATTCTGCTGCCTTAAAAAAAAAAAAATTGGCCATAAGAAATATTTATTAAAGACCCAAAAATAAAATGGCAGAATAGGCAATTAGAGAAAGTTGTGAAATCATGATTTCTAAATAACTGGTTTTTAAAAAATAAGTTATCGGCCAGGTGCGATGGTTCATGCTTGTAATCCCAGCACTTTGGGAGGCCGAGGCGGGTGGATCATGAGGTCAGGAGTTCAAGATCAGCCTGGCCAACACAGTGAAACCCCGTCTGTACTAAAAATACACAAATTAGCTGGGCATGGTGGCATGCGTCTGTAATCCCAGCTACTTGGGAGGCTGAGGCAGGAGAATCGCTTGAACCCGGGAGGCGGAGGTTGCAGTGAGCTGAGATCGTGCCACTGCACTCCAGCCTGGGCGTCAGAGCTAGACTCCATCTCACAATATGTATTATTGTTTGAGGAGACAACACCTGTACTCTGAATAAATCTTAAAAGGTACCAAAGGATTCACGGGAGCCTCTCTCCCAGAGCAGCCCCAGTGAGTCAATTCCTTTCTCCCAGGCAAACACTATGTCAGTTCTTGTGTATCATCAGAGATGATTTGTGCATCTAAAATAAAGCACATATATATATGTATATATTGTACATATTGCCTCTCTCTTTTTTGTCCATAGCATTCTGTTTTCAGATAATATGATAGTATGCCTGAAAAACCCCAGAGAATGAATAATAAAAGTTACTCAAACAATAAAAAAAAAAATCAATGAGGTATACAATTAACATATGGAAAATCAGGCTGGACACAGTGGCTCACGCCTGTAATCCCAGCATTTTGGGAGGCCAAGGTGGGTGGATCACTTGAGGTCAGGAGTTTAAGACCAGCCTTGCCAACATGGCGAAACCCCATCTCTACTAAAACTATAAAAATTAGTCAGGTGTGGTGGCATGCACCTGTAGTCCCAGCTACTCAGGAAGCTGAGGCACAGGAATCTCTTGAACCCGGGAGGTGGAGGTTGCAGTGAGCCAAGATCATGCCACTGCACTGCAGCCTGGGAGACGGACTCAGACTCTATCTCAGAAAAAAAAGAAAAAGAAAAAACGAACATATGGAAATCAGTAGCCTTCATATACTCAAACAATAGCCAGTTAGAGGATATAATGGTAGGCCGGGTGCAGAGGTTCACACTTGTAATTAATTCCAACACTTTGGAGGGCCAAGGTGGATGGAACACGAGAGGATGGCTTGAGCCCACGAGTTCAAGACCAGCCTGGGCAACAGAGTGGACTCTGTCTCTACTTTTTTAAAAAAAGAGAAAGAAAGAGAACGAGAGAGAGACTCTAATGGTAGAGAAAACCCTCAGTTACAATAGCAACAAAAAAATTCAAAAGGACAAAAAAAGCAACTTAACAAGAAATGTGCAAAGCCTATTTAGGATAGCTTTAAAATAACCTCCTAAAAGACTCAAAAGTAGGTTTGAACAAATGGAAGACATCACTCGTCCTTGAATAGGACAACGCAACGTCATAAAAATGTCAGTTCTCCCTAAGATAATTTAAACATTTGACCCAACCACGGTAAAAATATCAACACGCTTCTTTATTGGGCTAAAAATGCTGACCCAAGTTCACGCGGAAAATCAAACATGCAAGAATAACAGGAAAACTTTGAAGAGAAAAAGCTACAAAGGGTCTGACACTACAAGAATACTCTAAAGACTCTCTGTAATTAAAACAGTGTGTGGCTTGTGCATGAATAGACAGACCAATGGACTAGAATAGTGAGTCCAGAAATAAGCTCAAATACTCAAGGAAATTTAGTGTATGATTAAGGCATCTCAAACCACTGGGGCAAAGATGGACTTCTTTTTTGTTTAAGAGACAGAATCTCGCTCTGTCATGCAGGCTGGAGTGCGGTGGTGTGATCGTGGCTCACTGTAGCCTCGAACCCCTGGGCTCAGGCAACCCTCCTGCCTCAGCCTCCCAAGTAGCTGGAACTACAGGTGCATGCCACCACGCTCAGCTCCAAGTAACTCTTGAATGTGATATTTTGGCTGCTTAGACTATACATACTCAGATAAAATACAAAATAAACAAAAAAACTTCCCATAACAAATATTGAATTCTTGTTAATAGGTTTGTTTTTCACAAGGTTATAGGTTACCAGTTATAAAACTAGGAGTGGCCAAATAAGTAAGTAAATATATTAAATATACTGGGAACAAATTTTTTCCCTATTGGAAAGAAGAAAGAAGACAAACAAATATGGAAAGGGAGAAGACTTGAATGTTGGAGATATCAGTGTGAACTCAGGATTTCTACTATAGACAGGTGCAGAAACTCTGTGTGTGTGTGTGTGTGCACGTGTTTCCCAGCTCTAGCTCTGTTCCTTGAGATTTCCTGAAAGCAATGACATCCGAGTGCAATGAGCCCACCAAATGCTCAGGTGTTGGTTTTGGTTATATATATATATATAT
>NC_045452.1:18754049-18788349 GCF_002776525.5 Piliocolobus tephrosceles
TTTTTTTTGAGACGAAGTCTTGCTCTGTTGCCCAGGCTAAAGTGCAATGGCGCGATCTCGGCTCACGGCAACCTCCGATTCTCAGGTTCAAGCGATTCTCCTGCCTCAGCCTCCAGAGTAGCTGGGATTACAGGTGCCTGATGCCATGCCCAGCTAATTTTTGTATTTTTAATAGAGACAGGGTTTCACCATGTTGGTGTTGAACTCCTGACCTCAAGTGATCTGCCTGCCTTGGCCTCCCAAAGTGATGGGATTATAGGTGTGAGCCACCGCATGAGTCCTGGTTTTGGTTTTAAATACCATTAGCCATCAAAAGGAACTGGAGCTGCTGGGGCAGGGAAAGTATAATATGAGCCCAGACTGTTTTGCTGGGCCAGAAAGGAATGAAGTGCTCAAATGATAATGGGGATGAGTCAGAAGGATACAGGAGCCAGTTAGGAGAGGAGAATGGAGACCTGCTGTTTAATGGGTACAGAGTTTCAGTTTTGTAAGATGAAAAGAGTTCTGTGGATGGATGGTGGTGATAGAATCACAGCAATGTGAATGTATGTAATGTCACTAAACTGGACACTTAAAAATGGTTAAAATGGTAACTTTTATGTGCACTTTACTACAATGTTTAAAAAGATTCGGTGCTTAAGAACCTGTTTTTAAAAAACGACACAGGGGCCTGGCACGGTGGCTCACGCCTGTAAACCCAGCACTTTGGAAGGCCAAGGTGGGCGGATCACAAGGTCAGGAGTTTGAGACCAGCCTGGCTAACATAGTGAAACCCTGTCTCTACTAAAAATACAAAAATTAACTGGGCATGGTGGCGCGTGCCTGTAGTCCCAGCTACTCGGGAGGCTGAGGCAGGAGAATTGCTTGAACCTGGGAAGCGGAGGTTGTAGTGAGCCGAGATCGCACTGCTGCACTCCAGCCTGGGCAACACAGAAAGACACCATCTCAAAAAAAAAAAAAAAAAAATTCAAAGGGGAAAGAAGTAACTGTACAGCTCAGAAACCTGGCAGACACCAACTTCACAAAATAATCAGCCGTGATCCCACCAGTAATGGGACAATGGACATCGGGGTCCTTCAGACCCGATGCACTGGCAGGAACACAACATCATTTCTTTCTTTTCTTTTCTTTTCTTTTGAGACGGAGTTTTGATCTTGTATCCCAGGCTAGAATGCAATGGCTCCATCTCGGCTCACCGTAACCTCTGCCTCCCAGGTTCAAGCGATTCTCCTGCCTCAGTCTCCCGAGTATCTGGGATTACAGGCATGCACCACCATGCCCAGCTAATTTTTTTGTATTTTTAGTAGAGATGGGGTTTCTCCATGTTGGTCAGGCTGGTCTCAAACTCCCGATCTCAGGTGATCCGCCTGCCTCGGCTTTCCAAACTTCTGGTATTACAGGCGTGGGCCACGGTGCCCGGCAACACAACATCATTTCTATGGGAGTCCTGCCAAAAATGCATACGCTAGATCGAATCATGAGGAAATATCAGACAAACCCACACAGAGGGTAATTCTACCAAAAAAAAAAAAAAAAAATCACCTATACTCTTCAAAAATGAAAGAGAGAGAAACTGTCCCAGATCAAAGGAGAACGAAAGAGAAACGACAAGGGAACGCAATTGTCCTAGATGGGCTCCCAGAGGCTTTTAGCATTTTTTTCCCCTTTCTTTTGCTATAAAGTTCATTAGTGGGACAAATGGAGATTGGAAAAAATCTGTAAATAAGCTATGGTATGTATCAATGTTAATTTCCTGACTTTGACCATTGTCCTGTGGTTATGGAGAGAATGTCCTTGTTTTTCAGAAATCATGTTGAAGAGTTTAGGAGTGAAAAGTCATTAATTTTGCAGTTTCCTTTCATATTTATTTATTTTTAATTTTTATTTTTTTGAGACGGAGTCTCTCTCTGTCGCCCAGGCTGGAATGCAGTGGCGTGATCTTGGCTCACTGCAACCTCCACCTCCTGGGTTCAAGCGATTCTACTGTCTCAGCCTCCTGAATAGCTGGGATTAAGGCATGTGTCACCACGCTCGGCTAATTTTTGTATGTTTAGTAGAGATAGGGTTTTGCCATATGGGCCAGACTGGTCTCAAAGTCCTGATCTCAAGTGATCCGCCGACCTCAACCTCCCAAAGTGCTGGGATTACAGGTGTGAGCCACCATGCCCAACCTGCAGTTTACTTTCAAAAACAGTTCACAAAAACAACAAAGAAGGTGGGGAGGGAACAACGAAGGAAGGATTGTGTGAACACTTGGTGAATCTGGGTAAAGCCTCTATGGAATTTTTTACCGTAATGTTTGCAACTTTTCTCTAAGTCTAAAATTATTTTCAAAGCGAAATGTTTTGTTGTTTCTTTTGAGATGGAGTCTCTCTCTGTTGCCTAGGCTGGAGTGCAGAGGTGCGATCTGAGTCACTGCAAACTCCACCTCTGGGGTTAAAGCGATTCTCATGATGGGATTACAGGTGCCCGCCACCACGCCTAGCTACTTTTTGTATTTTTAGTACAGACAGGGTCTCACCATATTGGCCAGGCTGGTCTTGAACTCCTGACCTCAAGTGATCCGCCCACCTCAGCCTCCCATAGTGCTGGGATTACAGGCATAAGCCACTGTGTCCGGCTGACCCCACATTCTAAAACAAGGTGAAGTGACGGACTCTCGAAAGCATTTCTTGCTACTGAAGTGGTTAAGAGCTAGCTGTAGAACCCTAGGACCACCCCCCGACCCACACCTCTCCTGCCCCCGGCAGAGATAGGAGAGCTGCCACCAGGAGCAGCAGGAAGGTAAAGGATGCTTTCTCTAGCGGCAGGTGATGCTGTCCCATGGAGGAGGTGCATGGGGTGCCTCCCCTCTCCACAGGCGGAGAGGGCTTCAAGGAGGCCATCTGCGGAGTTTCACCTGTGTGTCCTGGATTCTGGGATCTCGGAGGCTGGGCGGGCCCTTGCCTGGAAAAGCCTGCATCCTGGCCAGCTGTTCCTTGCTGAGGTCAGGATGCACATGTGCTCTGAGTCTTGTCAGGGTGGGGCCTGCCTGCAGGCTTTTCTGGGCCCAGCTGAGAGCTGGCTGAAAGGAGATGGCTTGGAGCTGTCCAGAGGAGGACTTGGTGCATGAGGGCACAGAGGCCGGAAGGGGGGTTGGAGAGTGGGTGGACAGTGGAACCCAGTAAGCTGATCCATAAGTAGTATCCCAAGGGGTGAACCAGAGAAGACACTGCCCAGGAAGAGACCTGTGGTAGGAGCTACTCCCAGCAATGAGGGTACCAAATAACCCCCAAAGCAACCTGCCAGAAAACAAGGAGCCAGCTTGAAACATCTGCTCCAGCCACAGCAAAACCACACCAGAGAACAAAGGATGCCAGGCAAGGAAAACCTTTCCTGCCCTTCCATCTACCCACATCCCCACTCCCGCCAGGGAGGAAACAGAAGGGCACCAGAGGGTAGAAGGAGCTGGAGGAAAGGCTGGGGCCAGAGCAGCACAGAACGCTCCTTGGACTCCTCCTCTGTAAAGTGAGATCATGGCCACATCTCCCTGTTGGGTTAGGATTAAAAGAGATCATCCACAAAAGTGCTTGGGCAGTGCCCGGCACATGGAAGTGCCCATAAACATCCCTCTGGCAGCAGGGGAGAGTCCACGGGGCCCAGGGGGACAGACGGTAGAGCCCTGGTCTGTGTGATCAAGCTGTGGAATTACATGCATTGGAGCCAAGGAGACATTGAGGCAGGAGAGGGGAGTCCTGGGGAGGGGAGACCGGTGAGAGTTAGACCAGCTGCCATGGCCTCAGTCCTGAGAGCTGAGCTTCTGCAAAAGGAATCAGCCGTAGCAGACACATAGGCAGGCAGGTGCCCTGGGGCTGCTGTCCAAGACACTCCCCAAGGACCTGGGCGGCGGGCGCACCCCCTGCTGGTGAAGAGGAGTCTCCAGCCACTCTCCCGCCCAGTCAGGTCAGGCTGGGAGCCCGCTGAGCCCCACCCTGCTGGCTGAAGGCAGCTGAGCCAGGGGCCCAGGTGGTCCAGCAGGGGCCCGAGGGGCCAGCATCACTGCCGCCCCCACTGCACCTTTGGGCAAATTAGAGAAGGCACCCTTTCCTCCAGACATTCCTGCCCTTCCGTCTACCCGCATCCCCACTCCCACCAGGGAGGAAACAGAGGCCCGGCGGAGGGTAGAAGGAGCTGGAGGAGAGGCTAGCACCAGACATTCCCAAGCCTGTCACAAGTGCTGAGCTTTAGACTTTCAGAAGCGAAGGAGACACAGACCCTCCCCTGGAAGAGCTCCCTGGGAGGGCCTGTAATGTCTGCAGACTCTAGGATCACCATCATATCGTGAAAGGGCTGTCAAATATTCAAGTCTATGGACCCATATCTAGCTTCTCTGAGAATGATGCTTCCAGCCCAGGACTCAGCACATAGTAAATGCTCGGTGATAATGGCTAATATTCACTGTATGCAATAGCACTAATAAGCAGGAATTACATGACGATGTAAATACTGCAAACGGTTTGAAGAGGTTGCATCACTAACTAACAAGGTGTCATGAGTCAGGATCCCAACCCGGAGCAGAGATTCAAACCCTGGACCGTGGGCCTCTGGAAGCCTGATCTCATGCACCCATAGCTCTGGCTGGTCAGGAAACACTTTCTCCGGTTGGATATGCCTGTTTCTCTCCTCAAGTGACCTGAAAAGGTGCAGGCTCAAAACCAAACAGCCCTGCACCAAGGATAAGTAGCAGAATTGGCCCCAGGCAGTGATAGGATTGGATTTGACATAAAGAACAGAAAGTGGCTGATCAGAACGTTCTGACGTACTGAATCTGGGGAAGAGGAGAACTGAAACCAAAAAACCCAGCAGGGATGAGTGACGTCTTAGTCATGGAACTGACAGCCGCTGTGAAACAAGCCGCTCAGAAGTGAGGCAGAGACTGCTGCTAAGCTGCGAAGGTTCAAAACAGGACTCAGTGATGTCCTCAGTTGAGAACTTCAGGATGTATCTTGTGTTCTTTCAGCTCTATCTGGAGCAGAAAAAAAAAAAAAAAAAAAAAAAAAACACCTGGGCCATTCTAGGTCACGGGCGGGGGGGGGTGGCATGAGGAAATGACAGCCAGCCTGCTCTGGAGCTGGGATCATCTAGGGTGGCCTTTCTCCCTGCCTTTCCCTCCAACCCCAGGAATGGGGAGTTGGTGGGCTTGGTTCTTCCCTGACCAAAGAGAAATGGATGTTAAGGGGCAGCCTTTGCATCAGGCACTGATCTTGCTTCCAGACAATGATAGGCAGGGTGGCAGGACTGGCTTCACCAAAGCCAGTGTTCCCTGGTCTTCACACAGGTGGCCTGGCGAGTGGCCTCCACCTGCTACCTCTTTAAATCCTCACAACAGCTGAGGTAAGCACTACTATTGTTTTCAATTTAGAGGTGGGGAAACTGAGGTTCAGAGAGGTTAAGTGACTTTCCAAAAGTTACCCAGCTGATAAACCACGAAGCCTCGGCTAGCATCCTTGTCTGGGGGCCTGTACCCCTTAACCATACCTCTGTTCTATTTCACTTTCAAGTGCAGTCCAGAGCCATATTAAAAAGCACTGAATGGGACATGCTCAGTGGCTCATGCCTGTAATCCCTGCACTTTGGGAGGCTGAGGTGGGATGATCGCTTGAGGTCAGGAGTTCAAGGCCAATCTGGCCAACATAGCGAGACCCCATCTTTAAAAAATGACAATAAAAATAAAAATAAAAAGCACCAAAGCACCTGATCCCTAGTGGTCTTGTGGTTGGGGCAGGGCGCAGGGGTCGGGGTCCAGGGAAGAAGGAAAGGAGGAAAAAAAAAAAAAAAGTACTTGAGGCTGCTCTTCCCAGAAGAAGACATCAGGGGGCAGTGTAATCAGCAGGCATTTGAAATCTGGCCCTCCTCCAGTTTAACCATCTCCCTGAAAAGCAGCTAAGGAATGTTTGCATTTTTATCATTATCCTCCGAATGGGGAAGACGTGCAAAAATCTATGCAGAGTGATAGTCCATGACTGCTAATAGGATTATCTGGGATTCCATGTTTTGTCCAAGCCTCCCAAGCCCACCTACCCCAAACCAAAGCCTTCCCTAGGGCAGAGGCCACCTCTGGCATCTTCATCTCTTTGTTTCAATGTCTGGCATATATAGTGGGTGCTCAGCAACCCCAGCCATGGCCTGAATGCCAGGTTGGTTGTGGGGAGGGGCCAAGCGTCCTTTTCAGAGGTGGGTGCACCCTTTCCCAACCCAAACATGGCTTCATCCAGACAAAGCCCAGGCATGGGCAGGGACGTGGTGGCATCTATCGGCTCTAGGTAAGCGTTCCAGGTCTTGCCACCTGGCTCTTGGCTGTGGCCCTCACCGATGAGGTTGTGACTTCAGGTGGGAGGATTTTAGAAGCTTGTTGAGCACAGCGCTGCATCCAGGGATAGGTTGGGGTCTCTGTGGAAAGGAAGGGGAGTGAGACTGGCCCAGACAAAGCCTTTCCCTCCACTTTGGGACCAAAGATGCTGGCCAAGTCCCTGCCTGGCACCTCCAGGGCTGTACCTATGGGACGGCGGAGACCAGCCCTGTCCCCGGCTCAGACAGGCCTGTGTTGGACCAGCCCTGCGACTGCAGTTTCCTCATCTGTAACATGGCGTCAAGAGCACCTGCCGCAAGGGTGCTGTGGGGTTCCATGGGAGGCCGGAGAGCAGAATGGTTATCTGCAGAATGTAGCTTCAGAGCCAGCGAGACCAGGCTTTGAGGCCAGCGCAGTTCTCAGTAGCCATGTCCAGCACGACCCAGTAAGGACCCCTGGTCTCTGAGCCATGGCTTCACCCTCTGTAAGATGGGAGTGGGAACAAGATGGATCTCATGAGCTTGCTGTGAGGATTACAGGAAAAACACATGGGCACTACTTGGTCCAGAGCAAACCCTCAATAAATGACAGCTGCTGCTCCTGCTGTTACAGGATGCCTGGAACACGGTCCGTGGTACCTAGCAGATGGTAAAGCTGTCTTCATTGGATACACACAGTACGTGCGGTGTTGCACTTAGGACAGTGTCTGGCACATGGGAAGCATGAAGCAGTGAAATAAAATAACATGGGGCCAGGTTCTTACGTCTGTAATCCCAGTACTTTGGAAGGCCAAGGTGGATGGATCACTTGAGGCGCTTGAGGTGAGGAGTTACAGACCAGCCTGGCCAATATGGTGAAACTCAATCTCTACTAAAAAATATAAATATATGAATTAGCCAGGCATGGGGGCGGGTGCCTGTAGTCTCAGCTGCTCAGGAGGCTGAGGCAGGAGAATTGTTTGAACCATAGGCGACGGAACAAGACTCTGTGTCAAGAAAAAAGCAGGCCAGGCGCAGTGGCTCACGCATGTAATCCCAACACTTTGGGAGGCCGAGGCAAATGGATCACCTGAGGTCAGGAGTTCGAGACCAGACTGGCCAACATGGTGAAACCCCGTCTCTACTAAAAATACAAAAAAAAAAAAAAAAAAAAAAATTCACCGGGCGTGGTGGCGCACGCCTGTAATCCCAGCTACTCGTGAGGCTGAGGCAGGAGAATCGCCTGAACCCAGGAGGCAGAGGTTGCAGTGAGCTGAGATCGCGCCACTGCACTCCAGCCTGGGCGACAGAGTGAGACTCGGTCTTTAAATAAATAAATAAATAGAAAAAAAAATAACATGGGAATACAGCATGAAGGAAGAAGACTCCAGCTCTGCCCTAAAGATATTCCCAGTGTATTTGGGTTCTTGTTCCATTTATTCCCCTCCCAGGTCAGGCCCAGTGTTTGACATCTTTGACACCTGCAATACGGCAGAGTGGGGACAGGGCCTGTCCTCAGGGAGCTCACACTGTAGAGTGAGGGAAACAGACCAGAAAATGGTGCTACTGGAAGTGGGGGTGGTCTCTGGGTAGGTCCCCGACAACATAAATGTTGGCTCTTACCCTTCCCTTTCTCCCTCCCTGCCCCCGGACTTTCCCCCACCCCAACTATCTATCTTGGCACCAACGCCAGGTTAAGATTCCCCAAATGCCACACTGACGACGCTCCTCCTTTGCTGAAAGACTCGGTGCTATCCAAGTTTGCCGCAGCATCCACACGCCTCAGTAGAGAGAGGCAGCCTTAGGTGGGCAGGGGCTGGCCCAGGAAACCTGGGGGCTGTAACTCACCTTCCTGACTTTTTTGGTTTTTTTGAGACAGGGTTTCACTCTGTCACGCGGGTTGAAGTGCAGTGGTGTGATCATGGCTCACTGCAGCCTCGATCTCCTGGGCTCAAGGTATCCTCTCACCCCCGTCTCCCCAGTAGCTAGGACTACAGGCACATGTCACCAAGCCTGGCTAATTTTTTTTAAATTTTCTGTAGAGACGGCGGTCTTGCTATTGTCCAGGGTGGTCTTGAACTCCTAGGCTCAAGAGATCCTCCCACCTTGGCCTCCCAAAGTGCTGGGATTACAGGCGTGAGCCACTGCATCTGACACCTTCCCAACTTCTCCTCAGGTCAACTTGTTTCATCCCAACTGGCCCACACCTGGCCTCGGGAATGCCCTTATTCCTCCCCATCCAGCTTTGCTGTTTTCTCTTTACCCACTCAGTCCACCCTCCCCTCTCCCCACCTCCTAAGACCCTCCCTGGACTCTTTTTTCTGACACTTTGTTGGCTGGGATTACAGGCGTGCACCACCACGCCTGGCTAATTTTTTATATTTTTAGTAAAGACAGGGTTTCATCATATTGGCCAGGCTGCTCTCAAACTCCTGACCTCAGGTGATCCGCCCTCCTTGGCTTCCCAAAGTGCTGGGATTCCAGGTGTGAGTCACCGCGCCCAGCCTGGGCTCCCGCTACGCTTGAACCAGATGCAGGTGGTCTCCTAACTGGTCTCTCTGTGCTTCAAACCACCCTCCCTGCAACCTAAAGGTGATCCATGTTGCAAATCTGACCATGTCACTCTCCTGCCTGCCACCCTTGCGTGGACGAAGAAGTATCTCCTGCTCTAGTTTTGCTTTAGCTGACAATAGTCAAGGCCTCACTAAGTGCCAGCAGTCCTGCCAATCTTTCAAGGCCACTTCACACCCCGTCTCATTCACCCATTCATGCATTCAAACATAATAAATGCCAGGGACTCTGTTAGGTGTTTTTGTTTGTTTGTTTGTTTTCTTCTTCTTCTTTTTTTTTTTTTTTTTTTAATTTTGTTGGGATGGAGCTTACTCCTCTCCCCCAGGCTGGAGTGTAATGACACGATCTCGGTTCACTGCAACCTCCACCTCCCAGGTCCAAGTGATTCTCCTGCCTCAGACTCCCAAGTAGCTAGGATTACAGGTGTGCGCCACCATGCCCAGCTAATTTTTGTATTTTTAGTAGAGAAGGGGTTTTACCATGTTGGTCAGGCTGGTCTCGAACTCCTGACCTTGTGATCCGCCTGCCTCGGCCTCCCAAAGTGCTAGGATTACAGGCATGAGCCACCATGCCTGTCTGTTTTTCTTGTTTTCTATCATTTTATTTTTAAAAAATAGAGATGGGGGGCAGGCGCGGTGGCTCACACCTGTAATCCCAGCACTTTGGGAGGCGAAAGCGGGGGGATCACTTGAGCTCAAGAGTTCGAGACCAGCCTGGCCAACGTGGTGAAACTCTCTCTCTACTAAAAATACAAAAATTAGCCAGGTGTGGTGGTGCATGCCTGTCATCCCAGCTACTCAGGAAGCTGAGGCATGAGAATTGCTTGAACCCAGAAGGCAGAGGTCGCAGTAAGCCGAGATGGTGCCACGGCACTCCAGTCTGGGGGAGAGAGGGGGACAAAAAAAAAAAAAAAAAAAAAAAAAAAAGAGAGAGAGAGAGACAGGGGTCTCACTATGCTGTCCAGGCTGTTCTTGAACTCCCGGGCTCAAGTAAGCCTTGGCCTCCCAAAGTGCTGGGATTACAGGTGTGAGCCACCGCACCCAGCCTATGCTAGGTGTTTACAGACATTAATCTTCACAACAATGCTCTGGGCTCACAAGTATTGTAAGTCCCACTTGGCAAAGCAGAAAGCCAAAGCTCAGAGAGGAAGTTGCTCAGGACACACCTGGTGAATTTTAAGTAGCAGGATTCCAGTACACCTTTGACCCACTCCCTGCCAAGGAGAAAAGCTTTATGCAGAAACCAGGGCATTGGGTGGTAACAGGGAAACTTCTCCCAGTACAGGGCCAGGATGCCCAGTGTTCGGGCTAGCTGTGTGTGACATTAGATCAGTGAGGGGAGCCTCTCCCATATAGGCCAGGACCAGGACTGAAACCAGTAAGGAGAGGAAGCTAAGGAAACAGCTGCCTTGTTAGCCCCTGTCCCTCCCTGGTCCCAGAGCACATGGTGGGGTCCCTTTCCCCATCCTGAGGTCCACAGAATGACAGTCGCCCTCCAAGTTAACTGGGAAATAACTCAGAAAGCCACCCACAGAACCAATCCCTCCTCCTCCTTGGGGAGGACTTGGAAAAACAGAACAGCCAAAAGCCAGAATGGAAACTCAGTTCTCCTGACTGGGATCCAGGGCCTGCTCTACTCTTCCTCCTTAGAAGTCCTTCCCCCCAGCACTTTGGGAGGCCGAGACGGGCGGATCACGAGGTCAGGAGATCGAGACCATCCTGGCTAACACTGTGAAACCCCCGTTTCCACTAAAAAATACAAAAAACTAGCTGGGCGAGGTGGCGGGCGCCTGTAGTCCCAGCTACTCGGGAGGCTGAGGCAGGAGAATGGCGTGAACCCGGAGGCGGAGCTTGCAGTGAGCTGAGATCCGGCCACTGCACTCCAGCCCAACAGAGTGAGACTCTGTCTCAAAAAAAAAGAAGTCCTTCCCAAGGATCCCTGACATTCCATGGTCCGGGAGCAGGAAAGAGGTCTTGGCGGGTACTCACTCACCAGCTATGTGAGTAGGGCAGTCACTTCGCTTCTGTGGCTTCATCTGTAAAATGGGTATAGCCCAAAATACCAGACTCACAGGGCTGCTGAGAGCTTAAATGAATAACACACTTACGCAAAGTGTCTGGCATACAGGTGCTCAGCCAACCTCAGATCCAGCTATGTCGTTCTCCAAGAACTTAGGTGAAAGAAAGAACCCGCTCGCACCCACCCCGCCCCCATCCCTATACACACAAAGGGCAAATGAAAAAATACGACGAAACACATGCGGGACAATACTATGGGGATTCCTGGTTGGGGAAGTTTCTTCCCTTATCAGCAGTTGGATGACGCAGATGGCGCAAAGGAAAACCAAGAATGCTCGGACCAATGGGAGGACTGCAGATTTGGGGAAGCACTCATTCTTTTCCCAGAGGTCGGGAGTTCGACCTTCCCCATACACAGTGATTTGGTTCCACGAGTCCAGACTGCGGGCCTGCAGGGAAGGGCGAAGCGGGGCGGGACCGGGGGCGGGAGCTGCGCGGGGCGGGAGCAGCGCGGGGCGGGACCCTCCCCGCGGCCCACGCGGAGCAAGGAGGCGCGGACTACAGCTCCCGGCCTGCCCCGCGCGGGGTCCCCTCCCGCCCCCCGCGCCCGGGAGGAGGATGCAGACGCCGCGGCCGGCGATGAGGATGGAGGCCGGGGAGGCAGCGCCGCCGGCGGGGGCGGGCGGCCGCGCCTCAGGCGGCTGGGGCAAGTGGGTGCGGCTCAACGTGGGGGGCACGGTGTTCCTGACCACCCGGCAGACGCTGTGCCGAGAGCAGAAGTCCTTCCTCAGCCGCCTGTGCCAGGGGGAAGAGCTGCAGTCGGACCGGGTGAGGCCCCCGGGGTGGGCGGCGAGCGGGCGGTGGGTCCTCTGCTGGCCGGACGCAGGGCTGTCGGGCCTGGCTCGCCCGCCAGGCTGGGGATCCGGCTGGCTTCATTTCCGAGGAACTGGAGGCGGGAAGAAGCGGCAGGAGGAGGGAAGGGGGAGGTGGGTCTGGTAGTGAGGGATGTGCCCATTGCCGTGGCAACGGGACAACGCAGGTCGCGGCCATTAGAAGCTCTCGAGCCGCCCGGGATCGGGGCCTCTCCTTCTCCTTTGGGGCAGTGGACAGGGAGAGACCTGGGGCCTTTCCTCCCTCCCAAAGGGGACTCCTGCTCTGGGGAAGGAGTCGACGAGGCTACTTCTCTTGCCCTTTGAGATGTGGGTGGCGGAGGGGTGCAGGGAGCTAGCTGGATGGAGGAGCCCTGGGGCGCCTTGTGAGCGGGCTGAATCTAGAAGGAGCGCTGGCCCAGCGGGCACTGTTTCTGAGCACCCACCCTGACTCTGCTGCACACTGCCTGCTGCGACCTTGGGTCGGACCCTTCCCCGCACTGCGCTCAGCCTCCTTCCTCATCTGTAACACGAAGGGCTGATCTGAAGATGACCTCTAAGGTCTCCTGTCCCCCATCCGTGACCCTCCGATGCTGTGGCCTTTGGCAAGTCGCCTGACCTCTCAGTGTCCCCCATCTCTCTGTAGAGTCGCATGGAAGCCTGCTCTGCCTCCCTGCCCGCCTGAGTGTCCAGTGAGATAGTGGCTTCTTTGGAAACTTGTAAACATCCCCTGAAAGCCTAGGGACCTGGGGGCGACAGTGGGGCTGGCATCAGGGGACAGCTTCTAAGAGGGACATTCGCCGAGCCCTGTGCTGGCCCAGTTGCCACTCAGACCTCCTGTCACCAGATGCTCACAGCGACCCCTGATGATGGGGAGAGGACTGAGGCTCAAAGAGGCCAAATCATTAGCCTAAGGTCACACATTCAGGAAAAGGCAGAAGCAGGGTTTGAACTCAGGTCCATCTGACCGCAGTGCCTTTTTGCTCCTTTGTGCCTGCTCCATCCAGGGAAGAGCTCTCCCTGGACTCGCCTTCCCTCCCTGTGCATGTGCGGGGTTGGCCTGGGAGAGGCCTCACTCTTCGCTCACCAAGCATCCCTCACCTCCATAGGATGAGACCGGGGCCTACCTCATTGACCGTGACCCCACCTACTTCGGGCCCATCCTGAACTTCCTCCGGCATGGCAAGCTGGTGCTGGACAAGGACATGGCTGAGGAGGGTGAGTTGGTTCAGGGGACGGGTCTGGGGCCCACATCCTAGCCCGGCCCTCTGCAGCCTGCCAGGGCCCTCTGTGGAGGCCCCAAGCCATTTGGACAACCAGGATGGCCATCTGCCTGCTTCGTTGTTTCCTGCCTCTTCCCATCCGGACGAGTCTGATTCCCAAGCATCTGCCTGTGCCCAGCCTGGGGCTCTGCCAAGAGGACGGGCTCAAGCTTTCCCAGGGTACTGTCAGGGAGGTGACAAAGACACACGCGCAGGGGATAGAGGAAGTCAGCAATGCCCTGTGGCCTCTGCTGTGGGCTGTGATGCCCTTTCTCTCTGGCCTCCTAGGAAGCCAGATGTGGACCGTCACATCCGGAGGCTGGGGTGACAGGAATTTGGTGTTGACAGGCATGGGGAGAGCTCTCTCTCTCTTTCTCTGGCTGATCCAGTATCTCCAATTCTGCCTGGTGAGGGCTTGTAAGTGGGTGGAGCGGGTGACTATTCACTAAGTCTGGCAGCCTGTGCAGCACAGTGCTGGTTGTGGGTGGAGGCAGGGGAGGGGGGAGGCTGCTTCCCAGTGGGGCTTTGGTTATCCCCAGGCCTAGGTGGCAGAGGCCCTGGATATGCCCATATCTAGGCCTAACAAACAGTGGGGTAGCCGTGTCTGGGAGAATGACCTGTTAGCAGAGCCCCAGCCAGGGGCAAGGACTACAGTCAATGGCAGGTTAACTCTTCTTTGGGACACAGGGTGTGGCTCTGGGTCAGCTGATCCAGCCAGACCAGCTTGAACATGTCACTTCTCCTCGCTGCGTCTCCACTGGTATCTGTTAAATTGGGGTGGTGATCTGCCTCCTGGAGGGAGATGTCGTGAATCCTGTGCACAGACAGCACCTGCATCTGGGCGTGCCTTCCTGCTCTGGGCCATGGTCTGCCCTCCCTGAGCCCTAGGGGACACAGTGGCTGGAGGCCCAGCAACTCTCTAGCAAGTCAGGGCCGCAACACCAGAGTCCACTGTAGGTGCCTGGCCCTGCAGAACCCCACAGCTTCCCTGTTAATCCCTGGGGGAGCACAGATACCATGGGCGTGGCCTAGGCTCAGGAGCGGGCCCCACCGGAAAGGAAGTAAACACCCAAGCTGCGTCACAGCCAGCACCTGTTTACACGCCCTGCGTTCTCAAAGCCCTGCTATTCCCACACCTGCAGACAGGCCTTTCCGGGGGGCTAGAGGATCAGACAGGGCTAGCCGGGGGCTAGGGGATCACACAGGGCTGTCCGGGGGCTAGGGGATCACGCAGGCCTGTCCGGGGGCTAGGGGATCACACAGGCCTGTCCGGGGACTAGGGGATCATGCAGGCCTGTCCGGGGGCTAGGGGATCACACAGAGCTAGGGCTCATCCAGGGGATAGAGGATCTGAGATGAGACTTACTAGCTGTGTGATATTGAGAAAGTGACCTAACCCCTCTGTGCCTCCATGCCCCCATCTGTGAAATGGGGGACCATAGCACCCACCTCACCGAGCTGTCATGAGGATAAAAGGAGTTAATAGCAATGCATCATGGAGTTCAGTGCCTGGCCGGTGGATGTGGGATGCGGTGCTAGCTGTCTGTCACCTGCAGGGCTCTGCCCAGGACACTGGGGATAATTCTCGCCATCGGGTAGCAGCACTCCCTGACCTCCTGCTCTGTGTTCGGTCCTGTGTGGGCACCGGGGACAGAGGGCAGATCAGAAGTGTGAGCCCCATCTTAGCCATTTCAGGCGGCAATCATGAAGTACCGTAGATTGGGTGGCTTGTGAAAATCAGAAATTTATTTCTCTCGGTCGTAGAGGCTAGAAACCTGAGATGGGGGCACTGTGGCAGCTTCTGGTGAGGACTTTCTTCTGGGCTGCAGACTGCTGACCTCTGGTTGTGTCCTCACATGGCAGAAAGAGGCAGCTAGCCCCCGCCCGCCCCTTCTCGAGAGCTTGTTTGGAGGTTCTAGCAGGGCAGCGCAGCTACTCACACACCCTTGACCAAAGACTGGTCCTCTATCGGGGGTGGTCGCCCTCTTTGATGGAGCTGGCAGCTTTGGGAGGGACACACCTGGAGTGGTGAGGGAGGAAGGGGACATGCACCTAGCCAGCCAGATCCGCTAAATCAACCCTGGCGATTCAGTGGGGTGACAGATGTCACAGCCAGATCACCCTCACATCCAATCAGCCTTTCTTATAAGAAGACTGATCCCACCCTGATCTCATTACCTCCCCTCCTAATCCCATCACAGTTTTCAGCAGGTGAATTTTTGGGGAACACACACATTCAGCTCATAATGAGCCCTGTCCCCAGGGAGCCCAGAGGCCAGTCAAGGAAAGGGCCCGAAGGTCCCCTGCCTTCTGGGAGCCTAGGGGAGTCGAAACAGCTGGAGGCTCATCCCTTCACTAGTAGGCTGACATCTTCATCTCCCAGATTAACTTAACTGTCAGATGGGGATGGTAAGGCCGGCTCTCCCCATATCCCTGGGACTTGTGATGAGCTTGTGTGGGGTGTTGCAAACTGTAAAGTGAGGCAGTTGGGGGAACGTGTGGTCACAAGGGTATGTACTTACAGTGGGAAGACATGGGCTCTGGAGTCTGCGGTGCTTGAGTTCCCTCTGCCACTTACCAGCTGTGTGACCTTGGACAAGCTGCTTCTCTTTGGGAGCCTCAGTTTTCCCAGTTGTTCAGTGTGGATGATGAAAGTACCTCCTTCTAGTTCTGAGCATTCAAAAATGTAATGCACCTAGCACTTAGACTGTGCTTAATAAATAGGAGCACATGATCGGGAGTTAGGCAGGGCCCTGCCCATGGTGACATTCTGGGGATCAGTCCCAATGACCCTGCTGTCCCCAGACCGTGGCCTGGCAGGTGCCCCTGGGTCACCGCGCTCAGCCCAGCAGAGCTGTGTGGCAGCCTCTCAGCCCCTTGCACAAGAAGTGTGGGATCCAGTGAAGGAAATGCTCCCTTTTGCTTGACCCCTGACCTCACAGACACTCAGCTCACCCTCAGGGTGGGTGATCGGAGCAGGAGGTGGGTTTCGGGGTGGAGGGAACAAGAGGAGAATGGGGCATGGAGGCAGAAGGAGTGACCTGGGGTCTGTTCTGTCTGTGCCAGGGGTCCTGGAGGAAGCCGAGTTCTACAACATCGGCCCACTGATCCGCATCATCAAAGACCGGATGGAAGAGAAGGACTACACGGTGACCCAGGTCGGGAGCAGGGGCAACATACATGCCAGGGCAGGGGCCGGTGGGGAGAGGGAGGCTGGGAGACGGGGTGGGAGGCAGAGGAGGTTGGAAAAGACAGGACCAGTGTTTATCATGGGGAGACCAGGCTGGCCTGTAAGGAGAGGCGTGGTTGTTGGGCTCCCAGGCTGCCCCCACCCAGCACAGCCCCAGACTAGGAGATGGACACTGGGGTTCAGTCCCTGTCTCAGCCCCATTTGCTGTGTGACGTTGGGCCAGGCTCGCCCTCTCTGGACCTTGATTTCCTCTTATGGGATAGAGAGGGGTGGGAATGGCACACCCATCCCTTCCTCATAGGCAGAAGGGGGTCAGTGTGGAGATACAGGGTGCCCTGCAGAGGGCAATGCAGGATTAGCAAATTGTGCATTTCATGGCATCAGATGGTCGCCTGGTGGGCTCGGCACAGGCTGTTGGGGCTGGCGTTTGTGAGCTTGGAGCCTGGGCCTCCCTGGCCAGTCTGCAGGAAGAGGGAGGGAGATTTTCTGCCTGCTCTTGGGGATGTGTAAGGGTTGGGGGACAGGTAGTGAGGAACCATCTCCCAGGCCCACGGGATTGAAGAGGGGAGGCTCTGTGACTCCTTGAGGGCCTGACTCCTTGAGGGTGACCCAGAATGATCCCCAAGCCCCACCCATGTTCTTTCTTGAATTACCTGTGTTCTGGTTCTGTCTCCACCCTTGAGCTGGGTGACCTTGGGCAAGTAACTGGACCTCTCTGAGCCTCAATGGAAAGTCCCATAATGCCTAGGATTCTTGGAAGGATTAAGTGAGATGGCGTCTGGTGAATGCCTGGTGAGGAGCAGGCACTCAGAGCATGGCTGCCTCCCCCCAGCCACCTCTTCTTTCTCTCCCTCTCTTCTTCTTTAGGTATGTTGCGGGGGTGGTGGCAGCAGGTGCTCATGCCCCTCCTGGGGTGCCTGGTGCTCCCACAGGTGCCCTCTATGTGACCCTTCTGCCCACAGGTCCCACCTAAGCACGTGTACCGCGTGCTGCAGTGCCAGGAGGAGGAGCTCACGCAGATGGTCTCCACCATGTCTGATGGCTGGCGCTTTGAGCAGGTGCACTGGGGACGGGGTGTGCCACCAGGACCACCCTGGGGCCTCCTGGCCTCTGACCAAGCAGGCCCCTCCCTTCCTGCAGCCCCAGCCTTGGGTTCCCCACCACAGTCCCCCCTGCCCCAGGGGTCTTCTGAAATCAAACTAAAGAAGGTTAGGAGAGACCACACTTTGTGGCCGGTTGACCGAGAGAGAGAGGACAGGAGCCCCAGTGGCCACAGGGCAGCACGGGGCATCTTTGTTGGTGGGAGTCCTCACAGCAACCAGGTGGTCTATCTGCCGGCATGAGCGAGTCTCTGGCCCCCAAGTGACAGCCCAGGTACCAGGAAACCAGATCCACATAGGTGAGTGGAGTCCACCTGGAGTCAGCGCCTCTTAGAACTGAGTCAGCACCATGTGATCCAGCAGTTCCTGACGCACAGTTTTCAGGGTCTCTGCAGGGGACATGCCCAGCGGCCAGCATTGCAACATGCAGGGGAGCCCAAAGCAGTGGCTTCCCGTGAGGTCTTTGTGGTGAGCGATGGTTCCTCCCAGTCCAGGTGCAGTTTACCCATCGCGAGATCCTTATCCCAAGGCACTTTATCCCTAGTCATGCAGCTGACCTCCCACCTCTCAGGTTTCCAGAGGAGCAGAGCCAGAAAGTGAGCCCAGGGTCAAAAGTGCCTTTAGAGAAGGAGAGGGTCTTGGCTAACCTTTCTCCACACCCACCCACACGCTCCCTGGCACACGGAGACTGCAAGGCAGAAGGTCGGGGCCCCCAGGATGGCCTGGAGGGATGGAAGAATGGGCCCAGTGCAGAGCCAGAGGCCTGGCTTCACCCCTGGGCCTCGCCACGGACATGCCTGCCACGTTGGGCAAGTTGCATCTCCTCCGCGGGCCCATTTCCTCATCGGTGAAGTGGGCTAACAGTACCTCCTCTTTAGGACTGTTGTGAAGATGAGAAGGGCCATCAGTAAAGCTTACAGCCCTCCGTAGGACTCGCTATGTTGGCACTAGTGTCGTGCAAATCATTAGAAATCCATATTGAAGTCTGCGACCCTCAGAAAGGACTTGGGACCCCCGATGCCATTCCCTGTTCCACCCCTTCCAGACTGTGAGGCCTTCAGCAGGCCTGAGAGTCCCTCCAGGGTCCCTGAGAGCTGAATGAGATTCATCACCTGGAAGAACTTTCTTATTTCTTAGCCAGAAGGGCTCTGTGGGCATGGTTCTTCTAAGAAGAACAAAGGCAGGGCCACTCTGAGAGCCTCTGGGCGTCTCTGGCAATTGCACAGGCTCTCAGAGGCTGAGCAAGCAGGCCAGGGGCCATTGATCATTTGCCCTTTGGTCTCAGGAGTGGACCACCTCTCCCACCTCTGCTTCCAGGAGTGAAGGGGATATTCTGTGGGGCTCCACCTTGTCAATGCCACCCTGCAACCTCGTCCTGGGGCTGTGTCAGCCACATCTGGAACGGGGCCCAGCCGCCCTTTAGAGGCCTGCGCCTGCATTTAGAAAAGGGACCCCTGGCTCTGGGGCTAGGCTCGGGGTGCCGGTGGGGACAGCGGTAATGCTGCCACCCTCCACCAGGGATCGGACCAGCCAAGCCAGGCGGAGAGGCTGGTCCTGGGGCACAGACCACAGGCACAGGCTGCAAGGGGGAAGACTCCACCCTCCTGCCCAGGGGTGCCCTCTACAAACCCAGGAGCGGGCCCGGCAAGCCACAAGATCAGAACCTGAGCTAGTATCTTGATTTGAGTGCCGAGGTCTGCCCTACCCAGCCCTATGGCCCCCAACACCAACCTGCGTCCTTCTCCCCATGCTCCGCCCCTCTAGCTGGTGAACATCGGCTCCTCCTACAACTACGGCAGCGAGGACCAGGCAGAGTTCCTGTGTGTGGTGTCCAAGGAGCTCCACAGCTCCCCGAATGGGCTGAGCTCAGAGTCCAGCCGCAAAACCAAGGTGAGCCCACCCGCCTCAGCCTGTGTCCAGAGAAGGTTCCTGTCTCCCTCCACCCTCCCCGCCTCTCCCACCCCTGCGCCCGCACCATCCCTCCACCTCTCTACCCCTGCTGCCCATGCACAACCCCATGCTCACAGCCACCGCCATCCATCCCATGCCACCTGCCGTTACCCATGCCCAGGCTGGGAGCAGTGAGATGAGAGCATCCCGAGGGTGCGGCCGGAGTGGACTCAGAGGCTGCGTGAAGGGGGCCGCGTAGTGGCCACCAGGCACTGTGGCATGGACTAGGGGTCAGGGCACAGCGTGGCACTCTGTATGACTCAGGACAGGGCTTGTCCTCTCCCGGCACCTTTGCTGTGCTCTCTGAAGTGAGAGGGGAGGATCACATACTCTTTGTGGTGCCTTGGAACCTGGAACTTCTGGGATCCCACATGTCTGTTTATTCCCCAGGGACGGGTGCATGGCCCCAGCTGGCCTGAGCCGGGCTGGGGAAGCCACCGCTGTAACTCTTGCCCCTTTCCCAGGCCCCCTCCTTGGCCGCTCTGTGTGTGGTCTGCCAGTCCTGTGTGTCTGCCTGGCCTGTTGAGGCAGCCTCCTGAGAGTGCCCTGGCAGCATCCACTGTACCACTGTGGGGAGCGGGCTGAGCGGGGGTCCTGCCACCCTGGACACAGTGCTGTGGTGGGAAGTCCCAAGGGCCTTCGCAGAGCCACAGAGCAGGCGTGAACCAGGCTGGGAAGAAGGCAGGCTGCTCCACCTGGGGCCCACCCCTGCACAGTGGAGGCTTATCTCTGGCTTCCTGTCTGTCTGTCTGTCTGCCTCCCTGTCCTGCTGTGACGCACCCTGCCTGCCCACCCACCCCCACCACTGCCAGGGCTGGCACTGCCCTGCAAGGGTGCAGAGCGAGCCTGCTCCTTCTGCCTTTTTGGGCCAAAGCCCCTGGACCTGGGGTGTCAGAGACCTGGTGGCATCCCAGATCTGGGTGGTGTCTGCTCTGGGGCTTCCTTGGCCACATTTCTACTCAGGAGCAGTCTTTCCAAACAAGGCCTTCCCAGGCACCCCTCAGGGATACCCCAGTCCCACACCCTCCCCGTTCTGCTTCATCCCCTCGCTGTAGCCTCACTCTATGTAACAGCAGCCAGGCTGACCCCAGAGCATGACCACAGCACCCCATCCTCAGCTGCTTTCCCCAGGCCCTCCCCAAGCTGCCCATGGGACCGGAGAAGATGCCCCCAGCTTCTGTGGCTGGAGCCCTTCCCTCTCCTCAGGTCCCTTTCACCTTGCCTGAGACCGGGTCTTTGGGGATAGCCAGCAGGCCCTGGCCCCTCTGTTAGTGTCTCCACTCTTTCTTCCCTGGGTCCGCCGGCTGGTTCACAGAGCACGGAGGAGCAGCTGGAGGAGCAGCAGCAGCAGGAGGAGGAGGTGGAGGAGGTGGAGGTGGAACAGGTGCAGGTGGAGGCAGATGCACAGGAGAAAGGTGCAGCCAAGCCCCAGGAGGAGGATTGCTAAGCAAAGTCGGAGCCTCCCGCCCACTCCCTGCTGGAGCCAGCTGCAGAACCGGGGGCCCTGGGGCTGCTGGGGGGGCACCAGGGTTAGCTCAGCCACTTGCCTGGCGCCTCACCCGCATAACCATCCCTTCTCTCACTTTCTCTTGCAGCCCAGTCATCTCAGGATCCCGCTAACCTTTTCTCCCTCCCACCACTGCCTCCTCCTCCGCTTCCCGCTGGAGGTCCTGCCTCATCTTCATCCACCTCTTCTTCCTCCTGGATCTCATCTGCACCCTGCCTCTTCCCTCTCTGCCCCTGTCCGGGTTTTCTCTCTGCCTGCTCACGCCTCCATCCCGGGTCTGCCCTGGTCCCAGCCTCCCGTGCCCTCCACCCAGGCCCCCTGGCCCTGCATCCCAGAGCGTCCTGCCTGCCGCCTCCTGCGCCCCTTCTGGTACCTCCTGCCTCCCAGCCCGGGGAGGAGGGGCGCAGCTGCACCTCCTCTGTGCCCACCAACCCTGCCGGGCACCACTGAGGCTGGGCCCCGGCCGCAGGCCCTGCCCCACCTCCTCTCCTCCCGGCCTCCTCCTCACGTTTCCTCCTTGCAGGTTCCCGTCCGTACTCTCTCAGACCTGAGGCTGAGCTTGCAGTGAGGGCTTCTCCTCGGCCCCTCGCCCGCCCCCAGAGCTGCCATCCCTGGTTTGTAGCTTGGCGGTGCTGGAGGGAGGGGTGGAGCGAGGAGGGTGCTCATCTCTTGATCCTTGGACTTGAGCCGAGCTTTCGGCTGATTATCTCCACCCACCAAAGTTTCTCATCTGACCTTGGCCTTGGGGGTGAAGCTCTGAGAGAAGCAAGTTAGGGAATGGGAACTTTCCCACCAGCCCATCAGCACCAGAGCCAGGCTTGCGGGGAGGGAGGGACCCGCTGAAGCCAGAGGCCTTGGCCGAGTCCCTGCACATCCAGGAGCTCCTGTGTCACTGCCTTGTGGCATGCCCTATTTCTGTGGGGATGGGGACGATAGTCCACTTTTGGATACCCTTGGCCTATGAAGTGTCAGCCAGAGCTGGCTTAAGGATTGCAGAGTGTCAGAAAAAGCCCTGGCCGCATGCCCACAAGCCCCCCACCCCAGTCTTGTCTTCCTGCTGTGTGACTTTGGGCAAGTCACTGTCCCTCTCTGGGCCACCATTGCCTCTAAAATGGGGACAAACGGCTGCTCTCTGTGGCTCCTTTCGCCTGGGGCATCAGTGCTGCTCCCAGCCTGACCAACCCCCATCCCACCCCCTTAAAAGTCTTGGCAGAATCTGGCCTTTGTAGGTGGCTGCCACCGAGCCCAAGACGGGGCATGGGGCTCCTGGATGGGTTAGTTGGGCACCCTTCCTGCTCCTCCCCCACTCAGTTCTGAATCCACCTTCTCCGGGCCTCAGCCCCATCGCCCTCTCCAGAAGGAAGCCTGTGACTGAACTGCCTCTCTCTCTCTCCCTCTCCCCACCCCTTCAATCTCCTCTCCACCCCCTGGCCCTGCATCACCCCTCCTTACCGGCCCCACCTCCGTCCCTCCCATCCTCCTGTCCTTCCCCTCTTCTTTTTCTAGCTGTTACAAGCCAGAGGCACCCGGATGTGAGGCCCCAGATCACCTCCAGGGACTTGGGGTTCCCATCTGAAATCCTTTATTTTTCTACCATGGGGTGGGCCCCGGGCCTGAGAAGGAAGAAGCCTCCGCTGTCGGCGCCTGTGGGGCTGTGACTTCCCCCTGCCTCCAGGGCCGGGGCGGGGGCCCCCTGGGACCTCTCAAGGCCCAAGGTGGGCCCCAGGATCTCTGGGCAGAGCCGACTGCTCATGGCAGACGTGTGGCAATGTCTGGCTGTGTCTCTCCAGCCCCCGCGTCCCCTTTCCCGGGCTCCCCTGCTGCATGGCGGATGCACTCCTTCCTGGCCCAGTCACATCGCCTCCTTGAGCCTTAGTCCAGGGGGTAACTCCTCCCACCCCACCTACCTCACAGGGTTGTTGTGAGGGTGCACAGAGGAGCAAGGTCCCTGAAGGCCCTCAGGCAGTATATAGGGGCCGCCCACCTTCAGCTGCCCTGGGATGGGAAGGACCCAGCCCGACCCCTGGGCGTAACACTGTGTTTGCAAATGGAGATTCAGGTATTGGGGATGCAGGTTGTGGGGAGCTGGCCTGTCAAGAGTAGGGGTAGGTGGCTTGGCCTTCACCTTGGTGATCCCATCCCCAGCCATTTGCATTGCTGGCCCAGCGCCTGGCCAGGGGGGTGGGGAGAGGCAGCTGAAGGGGCTGGGCAGGGGCGGTGGAGGACTCACGGTGGAGGACTCACGGTGGAGGACTCAGGAGCTGCCCGGGGAGCGTGGGTGTGGCGGCTGAGCCAGGGGCCCTCCTGTGTTTGACTTCCTGGGATGGGTCCTTGCTTCTCAGCTGTGTCGGACCCCAGCGTGTAATAAAACCCGAAGGAACAGCCCAGCCTGGCTGTCACCCTCTCTTTCTCTGGGCCACTTTTGGGGAACTCAAGGTGTGGTAGACTGGCCCGGAGGAACGCAGCTTTCTCCTGAAAGCCCAGGGACGCTGCCCTGTTGTCATTTTCCTGGATGTGTTGCAGGGAGGGCTTGGGGAACTGGCTATATCCTTTGCCCTGGGGCCAGATACCAAAGCACCTGCCCTACCTGGCCAGGAGCCAGAAAACAGAACTCTAGGGGGAGCCCTGGGCTGCCTCTGCCACATCCTAAACCTCTCAGGACGCCGCCACCCCCACTTCTATTCTGACACCTGGGCCACCTCCGTCCCTCCCTATTGCTGCCACCCCTCTGCCCGAAATCCCAGGAAATATAAACACCCCGCTCTCTCCCTTCTCAGAGCCTGCTGGACCCAGCCCAGACCCCAGACCTCCACCCACCCTGGCCAGTTCCTTCAACTCCCCAGTCCTGCCAAGTCTCCCCGCGGCTCGAGGAAATCCTGCCGGGCAGTGAGCCCCTAGGGCACAGGCCCTCCATAGGCTGGGGCAGGGGCACCCTCTTGCCAGCTTAAGCCTGGAGGGCCTCGCCACTTCCCCTAAGGACGCTCCACTTCAAAGCTCACTTTTGGGGTTCAACTATCCTTGCAAAAGAGTCGCCAGGAGGCTTGTTAGGAAAACAGATGACACATCCCCCACCCCTCCAGGATTCCGATGAAGACTGGGGTAGGGCCCAGGGTGATTCCAGCTCACCCAAGGGATTCTGCATGTGTTCTGCCCACCTGCTCTGGAGACGCCCCCTGCTCGCCCAGCTGCCCCGGCTCCTCCTGGCAGGACCCAGGTGGGTGCTTCCCGTCCCTGGTTCCCCTTCTGCCTCATTCACCCACAGACCTGGCAGCAGCGCCCAGGTTGGAAAAACCCCTCTTCAGTCTAGGGCCCCTCTGAAGCTCTGAAGCGCCCTCTCTCCCTTCCACTCCCAGTTAGGCTTCCAGAAAGAGCTGTCCACAGTTGACCACCCACCCTCACCTCCGGCGGGCCCCCTGGCTCCATCACAAGTGCCCTCAGGGGTCCGAAATCATCCTCCAGTCCATCCCATGGAGCCGCTCAGTCCTGGCCCATCCTCTCCTTCCTGGAATCCTGCAGTGGCCTCCTAACCAGCCTCCCTGCCTGCCACTCCCTGCACACTGGTGCCAAGGCTGGTTCCAAAATGTGAATCCACTCATGTCACCCCTATGCTGTAGAGCCTACCATGGCTCCGCAGAACTTTCAGGGTCAAATCCTTGGCTCAACTCCAGGCTCTGCTAGCCTGCCTCAGTTTGCCCCTCTGAATTCTTCAGTCCTTCCCCTCTCAAGCTCTGTTCTAACACTCACTCGGCTTGCTGGGTCCTAGTGTGTCTCATTCTTCCAGGACTCTGTGCCTTTGCACATGCTCTTCCCCTGCCTGGAATATCCCTCCCGGATATTCCCACCTTGACTACCTCTGAACCCCAGCTCAAGTCTCACAGCCTCCAGGCAGCTTGCCTTGACTTGCGCAGTCCGCGCTTCCCCCCGTCCCCTTCCCACTGGATCATCCCCACTGCTCCTGGGGTCAGGAGCCAGGTCCTTCACCCCTGTGGCCCCAGCGCAGTGCCTACTCAATGACTCAAAGAATTCAAAGGGAGTGAGTGTCGCGCTGGAGGGGGCCATGGCAGACGGGGACCTGGGAGACAGGAGTCTATACCACCTCCACTCCTGACCCTCCGTGCCACCATGAGGATGTCCTAACCGCCTCTCTGAGTCTGTTTCCTTTAAGGTTCCAAAAGGAGACCATTGCTCCTCACATCCCTCCCTCTGACCTGAGGGTCCCCAAACGATTGCCTTCCTGGCATTTCTCCTGGGATCTGGGCAGCTGCCCCAGAGGCCCCAGCCCTCAGTGGCCACGCTTGCTGCCACTGAGCCCACCTTGGCCTTCTGGACACTTGTCAAACAGGCTGAGCTGGAAGCAGGGACTGCTTCAGTCAAAGGCATGAGGCTGGCCCCCGGGTCCCCATTCAAACTCCAGCAGAGGGGCTTGGATCAGGCAGCTTTATTCCAAAGGGCAGCTGAGCTCACCTCCCGGTGAGGGTCGGGACTGTGAGGGGCCAGGTGGCAGGCAGGGGTGGAGCAAGGACCCTGGAGTCAGGGCTTCCCCACCTTTTTTGGCTTAGGGTGGCAGCTGGCCTACCTGGCAGTCCCCAGGGCTCAGAGGGTCCCCTCCTATGGGGGCACCTTCCATTCCAAGATCCCAAGTTAGACCAGGGGCTTCCAAAGCTGGCATCTGCTCTCTGGAGGCAAGACTGCCCAAGCAGCCTCTGTACAGAGTGTACACCTCAGACACTCCTGGGGACGTAGAGCCAGCATTCTTGCTGCTGAGCCACTTCTTTGCAATAGGCAGCAGTGGAGGAAGGGGACGGTGGAGACAGAATCGGGAGGCAGAAGGTCTGGGTGTGGGCCTGGGTCCCCAGGGGATGTCTTGACCCCCAGCTGCTGGCACTCCTTCATCCTCCTGCCATCATTGGAGCAGACATCAGGGACAAGACAAGATGCCACCTCCTGCCACCACAGGGCCCGCTCGCCCCCCTCCCCAGAATACTTGTCCCCCTGCTTGGCAATTGCTCTGGGCTCTCTGAGTCCAGGAGGTGGGACCCGCTCTGCAGGGGAGCAGTTCCTCAGGTCACCACTTGCTGGATCCAGCCAATCACACCTGTGATGCGGGTGTAGACGCCGAAGTAGTTAGGCCGGCCACAGCCCAGGCCCCAGCTGACCAGCCCTGCCAGGAACCAGCGGCCACTGAGTGCCTTGCATACCAGCGGACCACCCGAGTCACCCTGAAAGGGGGAAAGGAGAAAGGACTGAAGCCGGGTAAGGACACCCCCTTTCCAGGCGAGGGGCCATGGGGATTAAGTCCTGACTGTTGGGAATTGACTGGGTGCCAGAGACTCACATTCAGTCTTAAAGCTCTGCTTTTTCCTCGCCTGCTAAATGAAGAGAGCCCAAGCCAGCCCTCTTTGTCCTCCAGCCAGCCTGGGCCCTCCTGGAACTGTGGCTGTGTCCCCACACCCCCACTCTGCCTCCGCCTCCCTTCTGCGGCTGACACGCCTTTCTTCTTCCTTGCATCCACCTCACTGTGGGACCCTGGGCCTAGTGCCTTGTGATGGGCAAGGAGCAGAACTGGGTTTGAGCCTAACACCTGCCGGTCACAGCATCTCTTCTGATCCATGGCTCTGCAGCCTTGGGCAAGCTCCTCAACCTTTCCACCCCCCAGTCTCCTCTTCTGTAAAGTGAGGGTGGCCATCGCCACCTTGCTGGGAGGATGGGAGGCTTCAGCAGGCTGATGTGAGCACGGGGCCAGACCCTGATGATGTGAGCAGCATCCTTTCTCCTCTCTCCCTCCCACGCCGGGGGGACTCACCTGGCAGGCATCCTTCTTGCCCTTGCGGTAGCCAGCACACAGCATGCGTGGCGTCACCTGGTAACGATAGGCCTCGCTGCACAGGTCCTGTGGGATCAACTGCACGTCCACTTTCTGCAGAGCATTGCTGGTGGGGCCTGTCCGTGGTCAAGAGCAGAAGTGAGATCTAAGGAACCTGGAGCCCCTGTTCTCTGTTCTAACGCTATTCCCTTTGCATCTCAGGAGCCTCCTTCTCTCCTGCTCTGCCCACCATTACCTCTGCTGGGGTTGCATCTGCCCCTCTGCCTCCCTGTCACTTTATTCTAGCTCTTTCTCTGTGGGGTTCATGGAGACAGAGCGCCTGACCAAAGCCCATGTGGAGGGCCAGGCGCAGTGGCTCACACCTGTAATCCCAGCACTTTGGGAGGCCGAGGCGGACAGATCACCTGAGGTCAAGAGTTCAAGACCAGCCTGACCAACATGGAGAAACCCTGTCTCTACTAAAAATACAAAATTAGCTGGGTGTGGTGGTGCACGCCTGTAATCCCAGTTACTCAGGAGGTTGAGGCAGGAGAATCGCTTGAACCCAGGAGGCAGAGGTTGTAGTGAGCCAAGATCATACCATTGCACTCCAGCCTGGGCAACAAGAGCAAAACTCCATCTCAAAAAAAAAAAAAAAAGAAGCCCATGTAGATGAGTGTCTTACTCCAGCGTCTTGTCCCCCACCTCTGTCTGCTCAGGCACCTCTGGGCTCTGGCTGGCTCTTCGCTGCTATGTTACAGCACCTGGGGATGTCTCCAAAGCCCACATCTGACCCCTTCACCGTTTCCTTACAACTCTGCGGAGCCCCAACTCTGCAGTCCACCCCAGTGCTTCTCCAGGAGGGCTGCATATCACAGTCCCCTGGGAAGCCTTGATACAAGGGTTTCTTTTGAAGCTCCACGCATGGTTCTAAGGTGCAGGTAGGAGGGAGAACTCCTGGCCCTAGATCCTTACACTGGCTGGCAAGGCCCTGTCTGCCCTTCTGGCTGCTCTTTGCCCAGGCACACCTGCGCCCCACCTTGGCCCCTCTGGCAGGCTGCGGATGTTCTCAGGTCTTCCTGTCTTCACCTGAATGTCTTTTCCCTTTGTCTGGATGTTGCCAACTCATCTTTCAGGCCTCAGCTTAAACAACCCTCCCCTTGAAGCCTCCCTTGACCCTACCTAGGCAGGAGCCTCCTCTGTGTCTCCACTGTCCCTGCACCTCCCCATCCATGTCAGCCCTTATCACTGGCTGTCTCCCCCGAGAATGTTCTCTCTCCATCCTGATGTACCCTTCCCTTAACCCCATACCTCCTACATAGCTGGTGCTCAGAAGGTGTCACTGAGTGACTGAATGAGTGAAGGAATAGTGAATGAACTGGCCTTTGCTTTGCCATGACCTCTGCCATCCCCTTGGGTAAGTCACTGTTCCTCTGAGCCTCAGTTTTTCCATCCTTAAAATATCTCTGCAGCCTTGCCTGCCTCCAGATTGTAAGTCATTGTACACATTTTTGAAGCCACCAACATTAAGGCTGCAGGGCGTGTCTGTAGGTTTGCCAGCTGGGTCTGTGTCCCCAAAACTGTACAGTGGCCGCCAGGGATGGCCAGCTCTGGTTAGTGAAAGTAGAAAGGGGAGAGACCCTGTTTCTGAGAGCAGTAGCAGGAAGAGCGGGGGCTCTGGAGGCAGCCAGTCCTGGGTTCTAATCTCTGCTCCAGTTCTCTCTGGCTGTGTGACTTACAGCAACATGTCTCTGAGCCTTGGTTTCTCCATCCATAAAATGAGGCCACAGCATCCGCCCCAGGGCTATTGGATGGATTATATGAAGTCATGTTCCCCTAAAATTCAGCCTGGATGTGGAAAGTGCTAATAATTAAGAGCCTCCGCCCTTGCAGCCCAAGGAGCAGCAGGTGGAGCTTGCACGTGGGCAGTGGCCCCCCAGACCTGCCCCTTTGCCCCACACACATAACGGCCTTCCAGAGTGAAGCTAGGAGGGCAGGGGCGGGGGCCTATCGGCCGCATTAAATGGTGGTTTTGTACCGTAAAATTCAGCGCAATTTGAATCCCAGGAGTAGAGGGCCTGTGGGGTGGAGCCCCGGGACCCCCAGCCCCGCCCTTCTCCAGGTCAGGTGTTGCAAGCGGATCCACATGGTCTCCCGCTGCCCGTGCGGGCCGCCTACCGCCTTCGCGCAGGGCACCCCAGCCGGTGATCCAGCAGTGCAGACCGGGTTCGAAGAAGTGGGAGCGCGCGGGCAGGCAGACAGGACGCACGGCGGCTGAGCGCACCACCGGGTGGTCGAGCTGCAACAGCGCCACGTCGTAGTCGTGGCTGTCCTCTTCGTGATACGGGTGCAGGAGCAGGCGGCTCACCTTGAAGGACACCTCTCCAGGCCAGCGCGAGTTCTGCCACACCTTGCCCAGGAACACCGTCCACAGCGCCGGGGAGGCCATGCTGGGGTGGGGTGGGGTTGGGTGGGGGGAAGCTGCCTCTCCCCATCCAGGGACCCTCAGGATAGCCAGCTGCCACCTGGGACAGTGCCCTCCATACCCAGCCCTCCCTTCCCTCCCTGAAGGCCGCCTAGCTGGTGTTACAGCGTTCAGCTTCGCCCACTCGGCCTGCCTGGGTTCCAGGCCCCAGCTTCATCCCTCCCTAGACGTGTGTGTGCCTCTCTCAGCCTCTGCCACCTCATCTGCAAAATGGGAATGGCATTTTCTACTCGACTGTTCTTGAGAGAATCCAGCAAGACCGTGTATCAAAACTGTAGCACAGAGCCAGGCCCTCAACACAGATTTCTTTTTTCCTTAGCACTTTACAGACCCAGACTGCTCTGAGTTCCCCGAGGTTGGTGGGTCCTGGTGGGGAGGGGGTGGGCGTTGACCGTGGAGGAACTGGACTGCCGTAGTCAGCTGCCTGCGTGGCAGGTGGGCAGCCTTCGGGTCTCTCTACCTGAGGGGTTAGGGTACCCCTGGGATGGGTACCCTAGGTTAGGGTATCCCTGGGTTAGGATACTACCTGGGATGGGGTTAAAGAGAGCTAGGTGGTCAGAGCAACCTGTGCCCCAGAGAGGATACAAAAGGGGATCCCTGTGCAGGTTCTGGGGGCAGGATCTGGAGCCCAGATCTGTCTGCGGGTGGATTGGGGAAGGTTTCAGCACACCAAGCAGACGGGAAAGATGGCCATGAGGCCTGATGAGATGTCCCCTGGGGGCTCCCTGTCACTTCATGTCACACCTCGGGGAGTGTCATAGCTTATGACCAGGTAGGGCAGTTCTGTCCTTTACTGTATCCCCAGCGTCTAGCATAGCCCCTGGCACATAGTAGGAGCACAACAAGTGTAGCTGAATGAGTGAATGAGATGAATGAATGAATCACTGGCCCAACTTAAAGCAAGATACAGAAAGTAGATGGCAGAGGGGTGGAACAACGTGTCCAGGGACCCAGTAGGTCCTGGTGGAGCCAGGACTAGAACCCACATCACAGTAGCCTGTCTGAGGGGTTCAGCACCCTTCCCTCTATCTGCAAAGGGCTCAGACACAGTGCACCGCCCACCCGGCCTTCCCTGCCCTTGCCTCTTATGGCCTAGGCCCCCACACCCTCCCGCTTACCTGTCCTCCTGGAAGCAATGGGCAGCTGTTATCACCCAGCGGTCAGCGATGAGGGCCCCCCCACAGATGTGTCGACCCCGAACCTGGAGGCTGGCCTGCCATGGCCACTCACCCTCGGAGGACACGGCCCCACCAACAATGCGACTGGAGGGGCCCTGGAGGCCACAGTCTGGGGATGGGGGCAGGTGGTAGGGTGGACAGAGGAGGAGGGGAGGGGGAGAAGCAGACAGAGAGGAAGGCAAAGGAAAGAGATGGACAGACAGAGAACAGGAGAACAATGGAGGGAGAGAGATCATAAAGACCCAGGTGAGGGGGCAGAGGGTGGGATAGAGAGATACCAGGGGACAGGGGTGAGATTTCCCTCCAGCGTCCTGCTGTGGGCACCCCCCTCCCTCCCAAGCTCCAGGGCCCCGGGCAGCCAGGCAGGGCTCACCACAGTGCTGCTCGTCTGAGCCGTCCCTGCAGTCGGGCCGCCCATCACACTGTGGGTTGGGCTTCTTTACGCAGCTCCGGTCCTCACACTGGAAGGTGAATGTCCCGCAGGGCACCCCTGGGACAGAGGGGATGGGGACAGGGCACAGAAGGTGGGTCTCTGAGCCCCAAAGGAGACTTCCAAAGTGGGGTGCAGGAACGATGGAGCCAGAAGAGCCGGGAGGTGACTGGAGAGTCTTTTCCTGAATCTCAAAGCTTTAAGATTTCCTAAAAGCAGGCCATGTCCCCCGCACTGCCAGCCCCTCCACTCAGACTGGTCTGTTGAGTGCAAAGCGGTGTCTCCATTCTCACACTGGAGCTCCTGACCACAAGATCATGCCTCCCCCTCTGGTGTGGAACTTCAAAGCAGAACTGTGCCTCCACTTTCAGACCAGAGTCCCCACCTCGCCTGGCAGTCTCCCAGGCTCTGGGCCTGCCCGGTTGCCACCTTTTCCTCCCTGCTCTTCACTGTAAAGTACTTTCCACTCCACCACTTGGTCTTTGCCTCTCTCCTTTCCTCCTGCCTATTTAAGTTTTAGCTGTCACCAAGGACCAAACGCCTACCTCCTCCAGGAAGCTTTTCATGTCTGACCTCCTCCCTACCCCACAATCTACCTACACGGCAGGAGAGTCACCCATCATATCCTCCTAACAGATAAGCCTTGGAAGGCAGGGGCCGCATCTCTGCTGTTTTATTCCCACTTCCTCACTGCACCTTGCCTATTGCTGGATAGTCTGCAAGTGTTGGTCAGTTGGTCAGTTGGGTGGGTAGATGGATGGATAGATAAATAGACCCAGACAGAAGATTGAGCAGAAAAGCCAATGGGTGGAGTGGTGGTCCATTAGGGAGACTGACAGCTAGAAGGTTGGATAAATGCGTGGATGTAAGGACCAGTGGACCGACAGGGTGCTAGGGAGATCAGTGGATGGGTGGGTGGATGGATGATGGATGGATGGATGGATGGATGGATGGATGGATGGATGGATGGGTAGATGGATGGATGGATGGATGATGGATGGGTGGATGGATGATGGATGGATGATGGATAGATGGATGGATGGATGATGGATGGATGGGTGGATGAATGGATGATGGATGGATGGATGGATGGATGATGGATGGATGGATGGACAGATGGATGGAACAGTGGCCATTACAGGCAGGTAGTCAGCCAAACTAATAAGTGGGTAGATTGACTGTTTGATGATAGGGAGATCAGTGGTTGCAAAGGTCAGTAGATGCATGGATAAATGGGTAGCTGTATGAATCGATGGACAGACAGGGTGATTGGAGACCAGAAGATAGATGAATGGATGGATGGATGCATGGATATACAGGTATAAATACAGAGGGGTTGGTGGGTGTTCGGATGAGAAGCTAGAAACCATTGCTGAAGCCTGTAGCAGGCCTAGACTGCCTTTGGTGTCCCTCCAGACACTCAGCCAGGCCCTGTCCTACCTTCCTGGCACCGCTCTTCATCGCTGCCGTTGAGACAGTCAGGCTGCCCGTCACAGACCTTAAGCAGTGAGATGCACGTGCTGTCCTCTTGGCACTGGAATGTGGCTCTGCAAACTGTGTGGG
This sequence comes from Piliocolobus tephrosceles, assembly GCF_002776525.5. Classification (NCBI taxonomy): domain Eukaryota; kingdom Metazoa; phylum Chordata; class Mammalia; order Primates; family Cercopithecidae; genus Piliocolobus; species Piliocolobus tephrosceles. The sequence continues at coordinate 18,786,282 of NC_045452.1, forward strand.
GACAGAGAGGGGACAGGTGGGAGGAAGGCAGAGGAGCCAGCTGGGGCTTGGCGATGCCTATAGAAGGTGTGCCGTATTGCACATTACCGATCACAAATCTCTCTCTGCTACTTTATTTTAATTTAATTTAATTTTATTTTATTTTATGTTGTTATTTATTTATTTATTTATTTTTTTAAGACGGAATCTCGCTCTTGTCATGAAGGCTGGAGTGCAATGGCACGATCTCACCAGAACTCCCACGTTCAAGCAATTCTCCTGCCTCAGACTCCCAAGTAGCTGGGATTACAGGCTCCTGTCACCACACCCAGCTAATTATTGTACTTTTTGTAGTGACAGGGTTTCACCATGTTGACCAGGCTGATCTTGAACTCCTGACCTCAGGTGATCCGCTCGACTCGGCCTCCCAAAGTTCTGGGATTACAGGCGTGAGCCACTGCGCCCGGCCTCTTTCTCTGCTACGTTACACCCAAAGTTTCACAGCATCCCTGTGAGATACCCCATTTCATTGGTGGAAACAGATGAGGTGACTTGTCCAAGGTCACTTGGCTGAGCCAGAACTTGAAGATGTTCAGTTTCCGAATATGAGGCACCTCCCCCAGCACCGTGGCAGGATCATCCACCCGGCCATGAACGTCTTGCTTCCCTCTTCCCACATATTTAAACCTTTGACAGGGCAGAGAGGGGGCCATCTCCCTCACCCATTCTGTTCCTTCTTGGAAGGTTGGCTGGGACAGCGGTGGGGGTGATAGCCCTGAGCTGGAAGTCAGGAGACCTGGCTCCCCACTTGTCCCTGCCACTGTCCCACGAGTGGTCTCATCTTGCCACCTCCGCACAGTGAGAGAACCCCACTTCCTGGGTGTTGATAATGGAAGCTACACGTAGGAGTGGGGTCTCCACTCAGCTCAGAGCAGGGAAGGTGAGGAGGGAGGAGGGATTGGCGGGGAGAGGAGGGGTGCGCGGGCGGGTTGCTCACCACAGTTTCTCTCATCCAGGCCGTTGGGGCAGTCCTTGACCCCATCACAAACAGGGACGCAGAGTCCATTCACGGAGCAGAGGAACTCTCCAGGGCAGGCTGCGAAACCACGGGGGACCGTGGAGGCAGGGAGGGCACCGCTAGGCCATGCATAGCCCCGAAGGCACACAAAGACATGCAGGCACCTGTTCAACTCACACACACACGGACAGGCACCGACAGACATGTGTTCCTGGGCACCCGTGTACACATTCCAAGCAGACATACATATCCAGACACACGCACAGAACACACAACACACGTGGCTATGTATGAGCGTGTATTCCTGCAAACCCGTGTGGCTGCCATGCACACGGCACACACAAAGCTGCATAAATTCGTGCAAGCACAAACACGCACTCTCTCTCTCTGTCTCTTCTTTTGTTCAGCCTCATAAGCAGCTGCCTACAGCCCCCTTGGTGGTTCCAGGGATGGCCAAGAGGCAGGGAGTCACTGCAGGGGGTTCCCCCGGCTGCCCATACTCACGGTCCGACTGGTTGTACAAGCCATAGTGCACCCGCACACCAGGCCCTGTGAGGGAGATCTGGGAGGTGAAATTGATGGTGATGCCGGCCGTGGCCACCACGGGGATCCTCTCGGCGTAAGGTTGCAGGATGCGCAGGCCACACAGCCTGGGGGGAATCAGAGACAAGTCAGGGCCGCACTGGCTGGTCTCCTGGGTCCCGTGCACAGAGCAAGGACAGGACAGCCAGAGGGGCAGGGGGAGCTGCACCCCCACTGCGCCTCCTCTGCCCTGATTTCTCCCTTGGGTGACTGTTCACCCCCAGAGTCATCTTCTAGAAAGTAGCCTGGCGGCCGGGGACGGTGGCTCAAGCCTGTAATCCCAGCACTTTGGGAGGCCGAGACGGGCGGATCATGAGGTCAGGAGATCAAGACCATCCTGGCAAGCACGGTGAAGCCCCCTCTCTACTAAAAAAAAATACAAAAAACTAGCCGGGCGAGGTGGCAGGCGCCTGTAGTCCCAGCTACTTGGGAGGCTGAGGCGGGAGAATGGCGTAAACCTTGGAGGCGGAGCTTGCAGTGAGCTGAGAT
>NC_045452.1:18788449-18791798 GCF_002776525.5 Piliocolobus tephrosceles
AAAAAAAAAAAAAAAAAAAAAAAAAAAAAAAAAAAAAAAAACGTAGCCTGGCTATGTCACTCCCCTGCTCAAAAATCTTTAATAGTTTCCCATTGCCTGCCAGATAAAACTCAGTTCTAGTCACAGTCACCTGTAAACTGTGAGGTTCTAGCAAGTCAGGGTCCTTCTTTGAGCCTCACTTTCCTCCCTCATAAAACAAGAAAAATTGGCCAGGAGCAGTGGTTCACACCTGTAATCCCAGCATTTTGAGAGGTCGAGGTGGGTGGATCACCTGAGGTCAGGAGTTCAAGACCAGCCTGACCAACATGGAGAAACCCCGTCGCTACTAAAAATACAAAATTAGCCGGGTGTGGTGGCGCCTGCCTGTAATCCAAGCTACTCTGGAGGCTGAGGCAGGAAAATCGCTTGAACCCAGGAGGTGGTTTTGGTGAGCCGAGATCACACCACTGCACTCCAGCCTGGGCAATAAGAGCACGAAACTACATCTGAAAAAGAAAGGAGGGAGGGAGGGAGGGAGGGAGGGAGGGAGGGAAGGAAAAATTATTTCTGTTGACCTTGAATCTGACAAAAGGCTTCAATGTGTCAGTCGAGGCAAAAGCCCTTGACTGGCCCACTGTCCACAGATGTGCAAGGTTATTCGCCTTGAGGCTGGTGTGGGACGAGGGGGCAGCAGTGCTCCCCATTTAGGCACCAACCCTCCTGCCTCCTTGTGACACTGTGGGTTTGAGGGAAGGACCAGTCCTTCTCCCATGACCAGTAACTTAGTGCTGATGGGCAGCACCTGCTCCGTGCATGGCCCCACGGGGTGGGACCACCCCCAGCTGTGGGAGCACCCTCATATCGCTGCTGGACAACACCGCCCCTGCTCCCCGGCCACAACACCACCAAGAAGATACACGTGTTTAAACAGAGCAGGTGGGGGAATCTCCAGAGAGGCTGAGTCTTTCTGTCCTACCAGAGAACAGGTAGGAGCCCTCCCATCTCTAGGTCATAGGCCCAGAGGCTCCTCCTGCAGAGAGTCCGGCGCACCTCCTCCCACAGAGTAAGTGGGCAGCGGCATGCCTTCACAGAGTGGGTGTAACCACTCCCGGAGAACAGTGGAACCCTCCCTCCACAGCAGCCGGGGGTTCCTTTTCATCCCAGGTGGGCCACGCTTGCAGAACAGACGGGGGCAGCTTCATCAGCTCCTGGAAATGCCCTCCACAGAGCAAATCAGAGCGCTTTGCAGATGGGGGAAACACGCCCAGGGCGCAGGTTGAAAATCTGCAGGGAGAGCTGAAAATGCCCCTGGCAGAGAAAGCAGAAGGAAATCCAGAGAGTATCAGGAATAGCCCTGAAGGCCGATGGAGATATCCCACAGCAAATCCAAAACCCCTCGGAGCCCGCCATGATTCCCAGGGGCCAGGCACTTCCCCAGAACTTCTAGAACGTGGTAAGCACTTAACCTTTCAATAAGTTAATCAATTCACTAGCCACTGAATAGCTGAAGATGAGCTTTGAGGCTGTTTTAACATCTCAAGGTATGTGGCTGGGGCTGAGCCTCATCGGCTATGGCATCACAAGGCCTCGTTGCACGGGGATTCTGAGGTTCAAGCAGCACCTCCGCCCAGGGAGGGAGGAATTGCTGTCATCCCATTTTACAGATGAGGCTCATGCGCGCAGGAGCCAAGGTGTCGTCAGAATCTGGCCTCAGGGCCCAGAAGAGCTCACCTAGCTTGCTTGGCGGGAGGGATCCTGATTCCCACTGCAACAGTAGCTCTGAGGTCTGAGCCCCCTACATCCCCCATGTCCTCCACAGACCTGGCCTAGACTCTGGCACCCCCATAAGTCTATCTGGCCACAGTGATCACGATCTTACCCTTACACCAACCAGCAGTTCTCAGAGCACAGTCAGGGGACCCCCTGGGGTCCAAAAGTCATTTTTTTTTTAGTAACACTCAGATGTCATTTGCCTTTTTTGCCCTCATCCTCTCATAAGGTGACAGATGAGTTTTCCAGAGACTACGTGATGTGTGACATCGGGACTGATGGAACTCGGAGGCAGATTCGAAGGTCCCGCCTGTGGTCTGTGAAGCCAGTTGTTAAAGAAATGTACAAAAAATGTAAAAGGACAGTACTCTTGTCACTAAATGTTTTTACTTTTGGAGAATGCAACTAATTTTCATAGAGTATTATTTATATTCAAATGTGTAATAGGCTGATAATTACATTAAAGGAATTAATAAACATTTTTAAATTTTGTTCCAATTTCCAATGCTGCAGGTATAGATCTATAACCTGTATAAGCAACAACTCTTTAGGGTTCTCAGTCATTTTGCAGAGAGTAACTGGGTCCTGAGACAGAGCAGGTTGGGAGCCGCCGCCTCCCACCATAGTTCCCCCAGCACAGCAGGGCTGGTGGGGGACGAGGCACCGCCAGGGGGCGCCCCTGAGCAAACCCGGCCCCCTTGCCCTCGTAAAACCCAGGAAACCCTGGTTTTGGTGTCTGTTTATAAAGTTATCGTGGATTGTTTTCCTCACGGAAGGACCTCAGGAAGTAGACAGGGGAGCCAGGGGTTGGGAAGGACTGGTCCGGGAATGAGGAGTCAAGCACATCCCATGGGCCTTGGGGTGTTCCTCCCACAGTCACAGGGAGATTGTGGAGAGACAGAGAAGGAACCCAAGCCGGGGTTGGAGGGGAGTGGAACGTTTCACCCTAGAAGCAACTGCGTGGAGGGCTGCAGTGTCACCCAAGCCTTGGGCAGGGGCTGTAAGGCAAAGGCACCTGTGCCTGCTACAGGACGTTCTCTCTACTAATCTCCAGGGAAAGTCCTAGAACCAGCCTGTAGCTGGCAGCAACCTTTCCCCAAGGCTTCACTGCGTACCCGGGAAACTGTCTGCCTGGGCGGCATTTGGTTCTCACTCTGGAGGCTTGGAGCAGGGGTAGAGGTGCTGGACCCCTAGGACAAGCCTCTGCTTAGAAAGCGCCAGAGAGGAATTCAAGGCAGGGGCTGAAATCTAGTGGCCCAGGGGGAGTCACTCAGCATAAACACAATGTGTTTATGCAGTGTGTAGAAATTGCTTCATCGAGTCGCCAGCTAATTTCACATAATAATCCAGATTCTTGCTCCTCTAGAAGGAGAAGGAGAAGAGGAAGAGGAAGAGGAGGAAGAGGAAGATGAAGAAGGAGGAGGAAGAGGAAGATGAAGAGGAAGAAAGGAGAAGGAGGAGGAGAAGGAGAAGAAGAGGAAGAAGAAAAGAAGAAAGAGGAGGAGGAGGAGAAACAGAAGAGGAAGGGAGAAGAAGGGAAAAGGAGAAGATAGAGAAGAAGGAAGAAGAAAGAGGAAGAAGGAGAAGAGGGAGGAGGAGG